>NC_044996.1:38626013-38926013 GCF_008728515.1 Papio anubis
CTTGCTCTGTTGCCCATGCTGGAGTGCAGTGGCACAATCTTGGCTCACTGCAGCCTCTGCCTTCTGTGTTCAAGTCGTTCTCATGCCTCGGCCTCCCAAGTAGCTGGGATTACCGGTGTGTGCCACCACACCCGGCTATTTTTTTGTATTTTAGTAGAGACGGGGTTTCACCATGTTGGCTAGGCTGGTCTCAAACTCCTGGCCTTAAGGGTTGCACCCGCCTTGGCCTTCCAAAGTGCTGGGATTACAGGCTGAGCCACCAGGCTCGGCCAAAGAGCACATTTTACTTTTAAAATTTATAATGTATAGAGAATTTTAGATTCCCTAGCCAATTCTGTTAATGCCTGAACTTAAACTGGATCTCAGAATTTTTTAATGCTAAATCTAGTATTTTTTCTATTAAATAGTCTTTCTTCCTTCTACAATACGTTGCCGTTACTTAGATCTTTTTGATTTGGGGAATTAAAATTTTTTGTTTACTGTCACAATACTTGAATTTGAATGAGACCAAAAATCTAAGTGTAATCCTATATGAAGATATATCCTACAGTGGATTTGGTATAATTTATACCTTCTCTGGTTGTGGATTTTCCTTTTCATGCTTTATTATTGTGTCTTATATTCCAAATATATTAGAGAAGGATCTGAAATGCTATTTAAAATTGTAGGCCAGGAGTTGTAACATCTCTTTTTAGGTTTTAAAATAATTATTGTACATTTTGTTTGTTTTTAGTCTTGATTAAAAATAATTTAACTGGATTAAGATTTCCCTCACCTACAGGGAAATATCATCCAGGACTGCTACTTTGACTGCATATTACTTAGCTGTTCTTTAACTTGCTACTAGTAGAAGACAAATGCAGTGTTAGCTCTCAGCTAAATGAAGCCATGTATCTTCTCCCAAACTAGAGGTAATTAAAAAACAGCTTACATTGAGTTCAGCGATGATTTCCTTATGGCAGTTTTGCCACTTGCTTAGTTGATATATATTTTTTATTTTTTAATTTAAAAAAAAAATTTTTTGAGACAGAGTCTCACTCTGTTGCCCAGGCTGGAGTGCAGTGGTGTAATCTCAGCTCACCACAACCTCCACCTCCCGGGTTCAAGCAATTCTCCTGCCTCAGCCTCCCGAGTAGCTGGGACTACAGGCGTGTGCCACCATGCCTGGCTAATTTTTGTATTTTTAGTAGACACAGGGTTTCACTATGTTGGCCAGGCTGGTCTCGAACTGCTGATCTCATGATCCGCCCACCTCAGCCTCCCAAAGTTCTGGGATTACAGGAGTGAGCCACCACGCCTGGCAGTTCATATTATTTTTAAAAATGTCTTTGATTCTTTAAGAAATCTTATGCCAGTACTTGGTAAATGAAACTATCCTAGGGGAGCAGCAAGAGGATATTGTACAGAATTAATACTCAAAAAGGGTGAGAAAAGAGATCAGCAAATAAACCATCAAATTGATAATTCATAAGGTTTTAAAGTCTGAAGCCTAGTTATTTAGAAGACTGCCCCCACTTTGTCTGATTAAGATGTGTTGATTAAGCTACTTTATGTTTATAGTTTATTGTTGATTTTTTTTTAAATTGAAAAATAGTCTTTATCATCCCCTGTCAAAATATTGGATTATTATTTCTACTTGCGTCTGAGTGTATTGAAGTCACTCTGAATCAATGGCTTTAACTATATTTAAATAGCCATTCAGCAAGTTCTAATTTTACGTTCACTATTATTTTGGGAAATAAAAAAAAGTCTTGAAAAAAATCATTATCTTAAAAATAATGTTGTATGATGAATAAGTTCTAGGGATCTGCTGTACAACATTGTGCCTATAATTTACAATAGTCTATTGTATACTTAAAAATTTGTTAAGAGAGTAGATCTCTTGTTAAATGTTCTTACCAAAATAAGATAAAATTGAAAAAAAGCATGTTTTTTAGAACAAGAAAAATCAAGGAAGGAACTGAGAATAAAATGATACTATTAGAATATTCTTAATATTCACTTGATAATAAAGGAAATTCTGTTGAAAAACAAAGAAGTTGATATGTATTATAAATTATTGAGCCAGTTTTACAAATTTCCATGAGTCTTACTCATTTATATTAGTGTTAGAAAGGTGGCTACTGCTCTTTTTCTTATACTGATTTTCTTAAGGGGCTTAATAAGTCGATGTTTAGCTGGCTTCTTAAATTTTGTTTAGTTATCATTCTAAAGAAAAGATTAAAATATATGTGTGATTTTGCAATAAATAGCTTCATTTAACTGGTTCCCATTGCATGTTTGTTCCTGCTAACTTACACTGTAGTATTTTCTGTTGTGTCTTTCCTTTTAGTAATTATTTTATTTGCTTTTAGGTGTGTCTTGAGAGTTTTTCGTTATTGTGGAAAGATGAGCCTCTAATTACTATGTGATATAGCTAAATAACAAAAAGCAATTATGAAAAGTTATAATTAAAATGTAATTAAGGATCATGGAAAGCAAAACTAGGTTTGGGAAGTTTATAATTTTGTTTTAGAATTATAGAAATTATGGACATTACCTCTTTTATTATGATTTTTTCCTGATCATATGAACATTTCAATTTGAGGAGCATCATGTTAACCTCTAGCTTGTCATAACTAATTAGGTAGATCTCTGAGTCCTTGAAATCTATGCATTCTTTTGTTTCTGCTTCCTTTACAAATGACTACCCTGTGTCTCCAAAAACATCTTCCCCCATCTTTTGGTTGGGTTGATTTATGTGAAATGTGAATACAGACAGAAGCCTTTAAGTTGTAGAGCATCATTCAGTGATAAACTCTTCCAGAGGACCAGAGCAACAGGACACGCATCAAGGTATCTAGAGTTTGTGGAAGCCTTCAGGTATTATGGAGCCAGGTTGACATAGCTGAATTGTATAGTCTTTTACTTAAAATAAGTACTGGTAACTGGATTAGGGAAGTATGTTAATAGTCTAGATGTTTAATTAGAATAGATGTTTGTTTTGACTTTGGGTATCAGAGTAAAACACAAAATAATGTACATAGCAAAATTTTACGTAGGTGAATTCTCAAGTACATAAAATATATTTTATGGGTAAGTGGATCTCAACTTTTTTTTCTGTTTCAGTATAACTCATACACAACCATAATCACAACGCTAATGAATGTGTGGTGAGAAGGAATCAGAATTTACCATAGTGAAGGCCATTGTAGTTTGACTCCCCTGCCCCTGCAATAATTCTGCAATTTCCCCCAGGATGGTACTTACTGCTATCTCTTCTTTAAAAAAAAAAAAAAAAACTCTTTTAAAATATATTTTTCCTAATAGTTTTAGATATTTCATTACCTTAATTTTTCTGCATTTAAGAATTTAAGGTAATTTTAATGCATGCCTGTACAAAGAAGAATGAATGTCCTTAATTCTGAAATTGTTTGGCCCAAGCTACACTGATTGGTGTATGATACTTATCCTTTGCATCTCTATCACTTTTTCCTAGTGAGGTCCTACTAGATCCAAGCTGGTGAGGAATCCAGCATAATGGACTTTGCTTTCTTTATGCTAACCATATTTCTGTAATTACCAACTTATATTTAATTCATTATGTATTTTATTGGTCAATATATAGCTTTTATTTAAAATCCGTTTCTCTGTTCTTTTGGCAGTTGACATCTATAGATTTTATTTTGAATAAAAGGCAGAGATTTTACTTCTATGATATTAAATTTTAAAAGTGAAAATTATATTTATATATATAGTAACATTAAGAACTCAAGTATGGTTAGTTATGTTAAGGATAGTTAGTAATTCATTACTTTTGACTTTGAGATTAATACTTAGAATTATGTAACATTATGTAGAAATAGTTCTCTCATAATGGTTCATCGTTTTCTTTTGTTTTAATGGTTTTATATAGTTATTAAAAGTTTAAGAAACTTGTGGGGTTTTTTTAAAGAATTGAACTTGAGCACTGATTTTGCATTTAGAATTAGAATTTTTCATTTGGCAAAATAATTACGTATTACATCAACACATCTCATATCATTTGCTGTGCTGGAAAAAATAAATCAGTCATGATGGTACCTCTGTATCTCTTTATCTTCTGTCTCAGCCAAAAGTTAGATATGCAAAGGGCAAAAATAGCATGGCTAGAAGATAATCCAAACTTTGAGAAAGGGTTTATAAAAGAAGACGCCTGGAAAAGTTGCCGAGCTTCATTTTGTTGTAAATAGTACACTTATGGGCATCTGATCTAAATAATATTTAAATATTATTTTCTAGCAAAGATCTTCAAGGACCAGATGCAGTTTATTTTAGAGATTTTTTTATATATCTTGTGATAGAATATTCTCCTTAATATATTTAGGAATTAATGTGTTGATTTACTTCTAGGATTCTTAATCATTCAACTTCTGTGATGAGAAACAAGCCAAAACAAACTGTGGAATGTGAAAAGAGGTATAAAAATATCTTAGCTTTTACTTAATATTTTATAATGAGTACTGATCCTTTGACGGTGATGTTTTTGTATATAGACTTTAGTTAAATAAGTGATAAAGATTTAATATAACTAGATAATTTAAATAGGAGTTAAATTTACTTTTGATATAAGCAAAATAAAAAATGCTGATCTTCTTTGCTCATAGATGCATTTTTGTCTTAATGATAGAATCATTTACCTATTCATTCAGCAAACATTTATTATATTGCTATTCCTGCCAGGAATAATGTGTTTCTTTAGCATTGATTGTGTTTATTCTCTATAATATTGCTTATATTTTCATTGCTTTTCAATTGGGTGTTACTAAATTCTTCTATGTGAATACATGATATAAATCCACATATATGAATTCCTGAGAACTAGAAGACCTTGAAAGTTTGTATTTATTCTTTTTGATGGTTTGAATTTAGATTAGACTCAACTCCTGAGTCAATCCTCTGAGAATGTTCAGGCCCAGTCTTTTTCTGCTTGGCTTATTGCAACAGTCCCCAGACATAGCTCCTTTCTTCAGGTTTGCCTAGCTTTAAGTCTGTTTTCTGTACAGTGGAAGAGTGATAATTCTGAAACATAAATCTTACTTGTGACTCCAATGTATTATCTTCTAATGACTCTTTACAACTTTTAGAATAAACCTTAAAATATTTAACTTAACCCATAAGATTGAAGTGGGTTTCTGCTTACCCTGAGAGCTTCATCTTATACATTCCCCCACTGACACCATTTGCATTTAGGAGCAGAACTTCTTTCTTCATTCCAGGATGATTTTATCTCTGTGTTCTACCTTCTTTTATTTTATTTATTTATTTTTAATTTTTTATCTTTTGTTTGTGTTCTACCTTCTACATCCTGGTCTCTTTACTAGGATTTCCCTTCCGTCTACCTTCTTCACTTAGTCTTTCAGAATTCAGTTCAAGTGTGAGATTACTTTTCATATCCAAGCCTAGGAATATTCATCAATCTCACATTTCATTTAACTGGATTTAACCCACTTTTTCTCTTTTTGAATACTGATTCTGCTATCTTACATGTTTGCTTTCTTTTAAGTTTCCCATTCCTTTATTTCCTGCCTTAAGCTTCCTCCACAGGTTCCTGACATTCTCTTGAGAAGGCCTCAATTGCCCAAACCGTAAAACTGTGATATCCAATCTTGGCTTTTCTTTTATAAAACTATTACTTTTTCTTTTCTCATTTTCAAAACAATTATCCAGTTCTTTCTTGAAAGACAAAACCAAAGATTCTTTAATGTTTTCCTGATTATGAGAGTAATGTAGCTTTCTTGTTGAAAAATTGGAAAATTTAGCAAACATAAAGAAAAAATAAACAAATGAATATCACTCATTATCTCACTCCCCAGAGATGACAAGTCACATTATTTTGCTACTTTGCCTTTTAGACCTTTTTACCATATGAGTATTTGCATTTGCATATGTGTACATGTATATGTACACACACACACTGCAGGGTTATATAACCTGTTAAATACCCAACACTGCCACTTAGATGCATATTAGGCATGTCAAACATTATTTTCCAAAACCATACTATTAATGTTCCTGTTGCACCCCTAAACTTGTTCCTCCTACGTGTTTCTCAATTTCAGAAAATGTCAACTCCATCTTTCTAGTTGGTCATCTCAAAACCTGAGAATCATCCTTCACTTATCCCTTTCTCTCACATCTGATATCTAATTCATTAGCAAATCTTGTTGCTGTACTTTAGAATATATTTAGAATCCGATCATGTCTTACCACCTCCACTCCTACCATCCTAGTCCTAGCCATCTCTCACTTGAGTTATTATAGCAGCCTCTTAACAGGTCTCTTTTCTATCCTAACTTTCCTTTAGTCTGTTTCCCACAAAGCATCAGATTGATATGTTTAACCACCTCAACTCCTACCATCCTAGTCCTAGCCATCTCTTACTTGAATTATTACAGGAGCCTCTTAACAGGTCTCTTTTCTACCCTAGCTTTCCTTTAGTCTGTTTCCCGAAAAGCATCAGATTGATATTTTTGAAATGTAAGTCAGATCATATCATTCATGTTCAGAATTCTCTGCTGACTTCCCATGTTATTCAGAATAGAAACTAGAGTGCTTTAAGGCCTAGTAATGCCCTGCATTTGGTTTCAAAACCTGTCTTTTCTTTCTCTCTCTGGTTGGTTCTTTTCTATCTATACTGGCCTCCTTGTTGAATCTCAGCAGATCAGGCATTCTCCTCATCCCCCAAGGCTTTTTGTTTTTGCCTCTGCCTGGAATGATTTTCTCCCAGCCATATTTCTTAATCTTGTACATTCAGGTTTCTGTTTAAATGTTACTTCATCAGCAAAGCGTTCCCTGAACAACATATATAAGAGCATGCCTCCCCAACCCTTTTGTCTCTGTTTCCCACACCTTGCTTTACTTTTCTTTATAAAACTGAACACCATTTGGCATTCTGAATATATACTTCTATACTTGTTTATTGTTTTTCATCAGCATCCCACTACCCAGTGGGTACACTACAATGAACATTTTATGAGATCACGGACTTTATTTTCTATTCCATTTAGCACAATGCATAGCACACATAGTAGGTACTCAATAAATATTCATTGAGTGACTAAGTTGGGAGAGTAGGTTGAAATGATGAATGCCAGGAACTGTGTTGTGTGCTGGGAGATACAATAGTGATCAAGAGAGACATGGTCCCTGCCCTCATGAGATTAATGATTGATGGTTTTGTTTGTTTGTTTGAGATGGAGTCTTGTCTGTTGCCCGGGAGTGGCGTGATCTTGGCTCCCTGTAACCTCTGCCTCCCGGGTTCAAGTGATTCTCCTGCCTCAGCCTCCAAATAGTGGGAATTACAGGCATGCACCACCATGCCCAGCTAAGTTTTGTATTTTTAATAGAGGCAGGGTTTCGCTATGTTGGCCAGGCTGGTCTCGAACTCCTGGCCTCAAGTGATGTGCCCGCTTTGTCCTCCCAAAGTGCTGGGATTACAGACATGAGCCACCATGCCCGGCATGATCAATGTTTTAATATATTGCGGTTTTGGGTGTGTTCATATTTTGAAATACGGCTTTTGAATATACAAATCCACAATTAATAGGAATGGATTACCTGTTGGTGACATTAGGTAGCATGTAGATTTGTAAGAGAAAACTGGAAAAATTCTGGGTACTTAGGTTTTGGGTATGAATGATCAGTCTCCCTGAAATGCCTGGACAGCTTTGTACTGGAAGTGATCTCAGTGGTCTACTTTCCAAAGATTTCCAGCCACTTCTAGCAATCAGCATGAGCCCTGGGACATTGCAAACATACAAGAAAGTTGTGATAAACTATTGAGAAATTGGTTGGCAAAGTATCAGGGTACAGTTGAAAGAGCTTAGGTCTTGAAGTCAGGCAGATTCGGGTCAGAGTCCCACCTTTAGCACTTACTAGCTGTGAGGCTTTGGGTAAGTTTTAAAATCAGCCCTAGTGCCTGGCACCTACATGCTTAGTAAATGTTAGCTCTCTGATTATTTCTTTCTACTTACCTTTCTTCCTATAGAGAGGTAGATTATTGTAGTGGTTAAGAGTTCAGGCTAATAGAACCATGCTGTCTGCGTTTGGATCCTGGATCTGTCTCTTGGGGAAGTTATTTAGCTTACTCTGAGCCACATTTACCCCTTCTGTAAAACACGAATAATAACAGTGTCTACCTCATGGTTACTGTAAGGATGAAATGGGTTAATGTATTAAATTGCTTATGACAGTGATTAGCACACAGAAAGTGTCACATATGTCATTAATTGTTAAACTATAGTGATTACTATTACAGACTTTTTATTTTTCCTTTCTTTTGTATCTCAGTCCTTCCTTTCTCAATTCTCACCTGCTTTTTTATTCAAAAGGGAAATAACTTTGTGGGTATTCTTTTTCTAATATTAAGAAGTATTGAGGCCGGGCGCGGTGGCTCAAGCCTGTAATCCCAGCACTTTGGGAGGCCGAGGCGGGTGGATCACGAGGTCAGGAGATCGAGACCATCCTGGCTAACATGGTGAAACCCCGTCTCTACTAAAAATACAAAAAACTAGCCGGGCGTGGTGGCGGGCGCCTGTAGTCCCAGCTACTCGGAGGCTGAGGCGGGAGAATGGCGTGAACCCGGGAGGTGGAGCTTGCAGTGAGCCGAGATCGCGCCACTGCACTCCAGCCTGGGCGACAGAGCGAGACTCCGTCTCAAAAAAAAAAAAAAAAAAAAAAAAAAAAAAAAAAGAAGTATTACATGACCTTAACTTTTTTTTTCTTTTTTTAAAATTATACTTTAAGTTCTGGGATACATGTGCAGAATCTGCCGGTTTGTTACTAGGTATACATCATGTGCTATGATGGTTTGCTGCACCCATCAAAACACATTAAATTATGGGAAAATAATAATTTAAATTCTGTGACTTTTTTTCAGCAGTGCGTGGGTGAGCACACCCCATCCCTTCCCCGCCTTTAGAAATAGCTCACATACTTTCTGTTAACAAAAATGAGATCATACTGAGTATACTGTTTAGTAATATGCATTTTTCATTTAATATTATAGTGATAGTTTTATATACCTACTAAATCTAAATATACATTTTGATGAACTTTATATATTCTGTACACTTGCATTCTTTTCCCTTCTTCCCTCCCCTCCCCTCCCCTCCCCTCCCCTCCCCTTCCCTTCCCTTCCTTTCATCTCTCTCTCTCTTTTTTTTTTTTTTTTTTTTGACAGAGTCTCACTCTGTCACCCAGGCTGGAATGCGGCGCAGAGATGAGGTTTCACCATGTTGGCCAGGCTGGTCTCGAACTCCTGACCTCAAGTGATTGACCTACCTCAACCTCCCAAAATGCTGGGATTACAGGTGTGAGCCACCATGCCTGGCCCACTTGTATTATTTTCTTAACTTAAATGCTTAAAGGTATGCTATTGATGGATTAAAACATAAATGTACATTTAAAGCTTTTGATATATTGTCTCCAGAAGCTTTATGTTTGCATTCCCACAAGTAACACATGGATAGCTTTACTTCCATACTTGTTAACATTATACATTATCAATCTATTTAATCTTTGCCAATCTAAAAAGAACAAATTATATCAGAATGTTTTATTTTTCATTTCAGTGATTAAATTAGTGATGTTGAGTATTATTTCAAGTATTTATTGCCTATCTATATTGCTGCTTTTGTAATTTGTTTGTTTGTGTCTCTTGTAGTCAGAAGTACTCTCTGTTGTTGAAATAATATTGAGTTTTTCCAGAATATGGTCTATCATGGTAAAAGTTCTGTAGGAACTTGGAAAAAAATGTATTCTGTGGTTATTGGTTAGAGTCTTGTATAATTTCAACTATGTTAAGTTGGTTGATAGTATTGTTTAAATCTTCCATACCTTACCTATTTTCTGTTTTCTTGGTCTATCAGTTAGTAAGAGAAGGTTATTGAAATCTCCAACACTAATTGCAGATTTATCTTTCTCCTTGTAGTTCTATAATTTTTCCTTCATACATTCTGAAGCTCTATTATTAGATATGTAAATGTTTAGGATTGTATTGTCCACTTGGTGAATTTTTACTGCCATTCTGAAATGACTTTTCTTTATATTCTTGATAATATTCTCTGCTCTGAAGTCTACTTTTCTGATATTAATATTGTCAGTACAGCTCTCTTTTGTTTAGTATTAGCATGATGCATGTTTCTCCATCCTTTTATTTTTAACTGATTTGTGTCTTTGTAGAGAAAGTACATTTCTTGTAGTTAGCATATGGTAGTATCTTCCTGCTTTTTATTGAATCTGACAATCTACTTTTTAATTGCAGTGTTAAAAATCATTTATATTTTTGTAATTAATGATATTTTGAGGTTTGCTGTATATTTCCCTTCTGTTCTATCCTTTTTATTCATTTTTCCTCCTTCTCTGTTGTCTTTTCAATTATATTTTAAAATTTTTGTTTATTTCCTTTGTGGGCTTATTTGCTGTAACTTTTTGTTATGTTAGTGGTTGTTTTAGGGGTTAGAGTATGATATTTAGCTTATCACAGTCTGTCTTCAACAGCTATTATACCATTTCATGTATCATGTGAGAACCTTACAATAGTGCATTTATATTTCTTCCTTTTTAGCCTTGGTGTGTTGTCATACATTTTACTTTTTATATATCTGTTATGTATACTATAACACATTGTTATTTATGCTTTAAACAATTATTTCTTAAGGACATTTAGATAATCAGAATAATGTCTTTTATGTGTTCAATCCCTTAGTTACTATCTCCAGTGCCCTTTATTTTTTGTGTAGAATCGTATTTACGTGTGCATCATTTTCTTTCTGCCTAAAAGAGAGATTTTAACATAATTTTGCTATTGGTCTGCTGATTGAATGCTTTTAGCTTTTGTGTGTCTGAAAAAGTATTTTTTAAATTTTTAAATTTTTTTTTCTTTTTTAAAGAAACAGAATCTTGCTCTGTCACCCAGGCTGGAGTGCAGTGGTGCCATCACAGCTCACTGCAGCTTCGACTTCCTGCGCTCAAGTGATCCTCTCACCTCTCAGCCTCCCAAGTAGCTGGGATCACAGGCATGTGTTATCCCACCCAGCCAACTTAAAAAAAATTATTTTTTGTAGAGACAGGGTCTCACTATGTTGCCCAGGCTGATTTTGAACTCTTGGTCTCAAGAAATCCTCCTTCCTTGGCCTCCCAATGTGTTGGGATTACAGGCATGAGCTACCATGCCTAGCTTACCTTCATTTTTGAAAGATATTTTGTCTCATACACAATTCTAGTTTGACATTTTAGTTTTCTTTGAGTACCTTGAAGAGGTTTCTCCACCATCCTCTGGATTGTATTGTTTTCTATGAGAATCTTCTTATCTTTGTTTTACTTTGCCTAATGTGTCCTTTTTTCCTCTGGGTGTCTGTAACATTTTTTATCACTCATTTTAAGTAATTTGATGGTGATATATCTTGGTGTAGTTTTCTTCATGTTACTTTTGTTTGGAGTTCATTGAGCTTCTTGAATTTGTGGGTTTATTTTCATGAAATTTGAAATTTTGGGGCCCTTATTTCTTCAAATATGTTTTCTATCATTCGACCTCTTCTATTATGGAACACCAATTAGGCCACTTGACGTTTGCCACGGAACATTAATGTTCTATTCATTCTTTAATATTTTTCTGTCTGTGTTGGGTTTTGGCAAGTCCTTCTGCTTTGTCTTTGTGTTTGCTAGTCATTTCTTGTGAAATGTCTAATCTGCAGTTAATTCCATCCAGTTTGTTTTAATTTTAGATGTTGCACTTTTTATTTCTAGAAGTTTGCTTATGTCTGTACTTACCACGTTCAGTCTTTTCCTTTAGCTTCCTGAACATTGCTTGGTTGAATTTTTGATTGAATGACAGACATTGTATACTTTACATTCTTGAATGTGGATTTTGTAGTATTATTATACATATTTTTGACTTCTGTTCTGGGATATGGTTAAATTACTTGGAAATAATTTGATATTTTGGAACTGGGTTTTATAATTTATTTATGTGGGACCAGTGCAGCATTTAGTCTAGGAATAAATTTGTCCCCTTAATGAGGCAACACCTTTCTCTACTGGATGTCCTGTGAATTATGAGGTTTTCCAATCTAGCTGGTTGGAACTGGTACCACTCCTGATCCTCTTGAGAATCTGGGAATTATTCCCTCTAATCTTTGGGGGTAATTTCATCCTTTTGCCTAGGGTAATTTCCTCACATACATGTTCAATGATCAGTACACTCAGATGAAAATTTGAAGGATTGTAGATCTCTTTCCTTTCTCTGTGCATTGCCCTTTTCGTTGTTACTGTGTGCTATGAACTCACTCTGCCCTTTTCTCCCTGGCTCCAGCTCTGTCTCCTGAATTCTGGGCCTGCTAGACTCTGCCTTAGTTTTATTCTCCTGGGATGTGGGCTGGAAACTCTTTCCATGCACCAACTTGGCTCAGTTACAGGATTCGCTTTCTTACTCATCTCTAAAGGATAATGTCATTTTTTTGCCTAATATTCAATGTCATGGAAGGCATAGTTTTAAATATTTTGGCCATTCTTTTAGTTTTTTTCAGTAAGAATATATATCTGGTCACTGTTAGTCTATCTTGGCCATGAGCAAAGTCGAGATTTTACATTTTATGTGTTCAAATTTGTTAGTATTTAATTTTGATTGTTTCTCCCATAGGCTCTCTCTATTCCAATATTTAAAAATTACTGCCTGTATTTTTTTGTGATACTTTGTGATTTCTTCTTTATATTTAAATCTTTTAATTTTTCATTTTGATATTTGGTATGAGGTAAGGAATCTAGTTTTCTTCCTCCCTCCCCTGCCTTTTTCTCACCATGTCTCCTCCCCCTTTTTTATTCTTTCTTTCTGTGTATATTTTACAAGTGATCAATCAGTTGTCTCTCTACTACTTGTTATATAAGCCATTACTTTCACAATGATCTTAAATGTCTTTTTTTTCAGAAGTTATTATACGTGTGGTCCTATACTCCTCTTCCATTGAAAAATCTGTAGATTCTGGAGCTAGTAGAAAGGGAAGGTTGAGAAGTCCCCTTTATTATATAACTTTTCTCTTCCTGATCATCCATTCTTCCAAATTAACTTTGGAACTTCTTTGTCAAATTTTTAAAGCAAATGAAAATATATTTCTCGAGTTAAAAAAAATTATTATTACAGTTCATTTCAGTTATTAATTAAGTTGAAAGATAAGTTATACCTGTAATACTTATCTATCCAAGAACCTTTTGGTTATTCAAGTCTCTTACTAGACATTTGTAGTTTTTTCATATAGGTACTTGTACAAATTTCTTCCTAGGTATTTTATGCTTTTCTTTCCTTTTATGAATAGTGTTTTTTCTAATATATCTTTTAACTCATTATAATTGATATGTAGGAAAGCTATTAACTTTTGTATGTTTTTCTTTAACTGGTAACCTTACCTCTTGTAATAATAGATTTTTTGTCTTTTTCTCTTGGATAATCATGTGTTCTATAAATTTTAAAAAATTGGATTCTTTATATCCAATTTTTGTGGGTTTTTTTTTTTTTCATTATTGCACTATACAGAAGTTCCAGAATAGTGTTAAGGTATAGCAGCTTCAGTGGACATTTTGTTTATATATTTTTTCCAAAGGAACTCTTTGTTCAAAATTGCCATCTAATAACAGCATGCATAGTCTACCTTATCTCAACAACAAAAAATTAGATGAAAATAATTTCCTTCGTAGCCTCTGTTTTGTTAGAATGAACAGGTTGAGTCCATAATCAGTAATTCAGTAGGTAAAAATAACTACTCGCTTGAGCTCTTTTTTAGACCAAAGAAATTATTAGTATTTTTTTTTTAGTTTTTGTTAGTTATTTTGATATAATAAATATCTTGTCTGTCCTTTGACAGTATATCTTTAGATATTTCACTTATTTTAGCTTCTGAGAATTCCTTAGAGTAGACCTATGCATAGGGCCTACATAGAATAAACCCATTTTGATGTTTCCTGTAGAGCAACAGGTATTAGAAACTTAAATAAGTTTCTGTCAACTTTAAGTTTTATGTTGTTAGGCCAAAGTGTAGACATGGGTAAATTCTTTACAATTTTTTTTAGAAGATAACATAATAAGGTTCATAATATATATTTAACGATTTATTCTAAATATTTTAACATATTAAGGCATCTTTAATTTTTTAGTGTCTCAGCAGATGAAGTTAATTCACCATTATCACCCCTCACATGGCAGGTAAGAAGAAATTAAGTTACTATTATATCTATAATTTTGTTCTTTTTTATTTAGTTAAAAGAAATTGTCTCATTACAGCCCTTAGAAAATCAGAAGGATCAAATAGATGAACAACCGTGGCCAGAATCTCACCCTATAATCTGGCAGAGTGAAGAAAGGAGGAGGAGCAAACAGATTAGAAAAGAATATTTTAAGGTACTCTATATTAAGTTTTGAAATTTACTTTGTAATTATTAGTTTTTATTTTGTCAGTTTTGTTTTGAGTTAATAAGGTAGACTGTAACTCTATAGTTTAATGTAGTAAATGTGTTATTTTGATTTCTCACATATATGGGGTAATACGATCTAATTATATTCATAAGATTTCAGTAATTGAGAATAATTGAGTAGATAAATATAAATTATGATTTACCAAATACTTTACAAGATAGACGAATGTTTGCTACACTGCTAGTTGTAGCAATATGTAGTATGTTTTTAAAAAATTGTCCAGGAAAAGTCTTTCATTGGATTTGTTTCAGTAAATATTTGACACATATTTACAATTAGCATTTAACTGTTCCTATGTAAATAAGTGCTGTTTATGTCGTTCTAAAAATGCTTGAGAGCAGGTTTTTCCATTTTTTTCTTCTTGTTACCTTAGTAGATTGCTAGAGGGTCTTTTATCTTAGCTAAAAGAAAAGCTCAGATCATCCAAATTATCCCAAATTTCTAGTTAGCAGGGTTTTAGTGAAATTTTACTGTGTATACCTTTGTAAATATTGTATTATTGTCTATTTGTGGTTGGGGTCTGCTGTATTTGTAGAAGCCAATCATTAGAATTCGGAATAATTTTCAATACTAGCCAGAACTCATTTCTGGAATTTGACTCAAATGAATAGTACAAACAAGCTTCTGCTCCATGGATAGCAAATTTTGTTGTTTTTGTACATGTTTTATATTTCTCAAAGCCTAATTATTATTAGATGATAATAGTAATTTTATCTAAAAACATAGTACTAGTCTACATTGTAGGTAAGTTCAAGTTTATATCACTAATAAATCAGACTATATTCTCTGTTTTTCTCTGGTAGAAATAGATCTACATGCACATTTGTTTGTTTCTATGTATGGGTGTGTAACATACATTTGGAAATAGTATCATATGACTAAAACAAAACTGTTATATGTCTTAGTGGATCTGTGATCAATTTAAGCCTTCAGCAAATAAATACTGAGTCCTTTTATGAGTCTTACATTTCCTGATCAATGTGAGAGATAACTTAGAAACAAAAGACATGAGGAAAAAGGGAAGGACATTCTAAGTAGAACCCTGGTCAATAATAGTGAAAGTTTATTTATCCCAACCCTTTATACATCTGTAATTGTGTTTATATTCCATCATTAAAGTTTCCCTTTTTAGTTCATTGGACCTTGAACAAAGGCACTGAATAAAATTTGCTTGTAGATAAAACTTAGTGAGTGACTGATGATATGGGGGAAATTTTAGTAGTATTTCAAAATAATAAAAGAAATTTGATATTTATTTGATCTCCTTTATTGTAGTATACCAGTACAAATTCTTAGTATACTACCAATATCATAGTATAACAAAACCAGTTCTCCTTTATCATAATAACAATACCAATTCTGAGTATTTGTCAAAAAACTTACATAGCACTAAGTGCCAGGCACTGTCGTAAGACTTCACAAAGATCAACTCTAATCTTCGTAACAACCCTATGAGTTAAGTACAGTTATGATTATTTCTGTTTTACAGATGATGAAATTAAGGCACAGAGATGCAAAGTAGTATTCTTCAGGTCACTTAGTAATAAGTGGCAGAGTTGAGATTTGAACCCAAAGCCTATGCTAGGCTGCCTTTTTATCTACTGTGTATAGCCCAATATCAAATGAGCAAACACTTTCAAACAAACCTTACTGGTTTTTAATTTTTTTGTTTTTCTTTTAGAGACAGAGTCTCTCTCTGTTGCCCAGACTGCAGTACAATGGCATGATCATAGCATACAACAGCCTCAAATGCCTGGGCTCAGGCCATCCTCTGGGCTCACGTGATCCTCTTGCTTCAGCCTCCCCAATAGCTAGAACTACAGGCATGTCCCCCAGTGCCCTGCAAACTTTAAAATTTCTTGTAGAGATGAGGTCTTATTATGTTGCCCAGGCTGGTCTCAAATTCCTGGCTTCAAGAGATCCTCCCACCTAGGCCCACCAGAGTGCTGAGATTACTGCCATTTTTGGCCTACTTTTAGTGATTAAAAAAATATTTTACAGTAACTTAAGTGGACTTCTCAAGATGTCTTAATAGAGGCCACAGTGAGCGTTTTAAAAACATAATTCTTTGGTTTAATAGTATCATTAATTGGTATTTTATTTTTTATAAAATAAACATCTATAATATTAATTATGTTATAAAGTTATTAAACGAGATCAAATGATATAATATTTGAAGTGCACATTACATAATCATCATTCAAGAAATGTTAATTTTTTCCTTAATGAAGTAGATGGAAAAGATAAGCTTCAGTCACTGGGAAATGTTTTAAGGAGATGTGTAATTCTCCTAAACTGTCAGAAGATGTCAGTATTAGGACATAGTAAAATGAGTATGTCACTAGTTTTTTCCTAAGATGTCAAGAAAATATAAATTGACATACAGTTTCCTAAATTAAATCAACACTGTTATTCAGAATTGTCAGTATTTTCATGACTAAAACATCAGCAGCTTCTATGAGGTGACTTTCTTCCAAAAATGAAATTTCTCTTAATCACCTATCTCCCGATAATTGAAAGGGCTATTGGTAGGTTGTATTATTAAAAGCTAATCAGGATTTATAGTTCATTAAACAGTAAAATACACTACACTCAAGGTTTATATCAGGTTATCACTGAGCTTGTTCAAGGGTGGCTCTTTTAGGTTTGCTGTGTTATGAAATGTACAGAACTTTTGTGCAACTTTATCTTAATGCATATAAATGACTGGGGCACAGGGTTTCTTTGTTTCTGTCCCATGGTAAATTATTTGTCATGGTTATTCAGTGTATTTATTGAAAGTATGTGTGTGTGTGTATGTGCGCGTGTGTGTATGTAAGAAATCCAACTCCCCTTTCTTCTTAGTTTTGAAGGCTAATTTTGGATAGTATTTTTTTCAGGTAAGTCCCTGAAACTAGGTAAAACTGTTTCAACATATTGGCTAGATTATGTGAGCAAGAAGATGAATTGGGTCAGGTTAAGTTAGTAAGTAAATCATGGTAGGAAAGTTACATTGACTCTTTTAGATTCCCAGGCCACTGTTGTATAGATTATTTTTCTAGTATATAAAATTTAGTGTTCTTATAGCCAAAATAAAATCACTGTATTTCAGTGAAATTCATTATGCCAGGAAGTATTTTATTAAACAACTTTTTAAATTTTAAATTTTTGTGGGTTCATATTAGGTATATATATTTGTGGGATACATGAGATATTTTGAAAGGCATACAATGTGTAATAATCACGTCATGGAGAATGGGGTATCTATTCCTTCAAATATTTATCATTTGTGTTATGATCAAATTATACTCTTTTAGTTATTTTGAGATGTACGATTAAATTATTATTGACTATTGTCACTCCATTGCGCTATCAAATACTAGGTCTTATTTATTCTATGTTTTGTGCCCATTATCCATCTTCAGCTACCCTCTACTCCCCCACTACCCTTCCCTAGCCTGTGGTAACCATCCTTCTGCTCTCTATCTTTATGAGTTCAATTGTTTTGATTTTTACATCCTACGAATAAGTGAGAACATGTGGTGTTTGTCTTTCTGTGCCTGGCTTATTTCACTTACCATAATGACCTACATTTCAATCCGTGTTGCAAATGACAGACTCTTAGTACTCCTTTGTGTATGTGTACCACATTTTCTTTATCCGTTCTTCTATTGATGGACACTTAAGTTGCTTCCAAATCTTGGCTATTGTAAATAGTTTTGCAATAAATATGGAAGTGCAGATATCTCTTTGATATACTGATTTCCTTTCTTTGGGGTATATACCCAGCAGTAGGATTGCTGGATTGTTTGGTAGTTGTATTTTTAGTTTTCTGAGGAGCCTCCAAACTGTTCTCCATATTGATCGTACTAGTTTACGTTCCCACCAACAGTGTACGAGGGTTCCCTTTTCTCCACATTCTCACCAGCATGTTATTGCCTGTCTTTTGGATATAAGTCACTTTAACTAGGGTAAGATGATATATCATTGTAGTTTTGATTTGCATTTCTCTCATGATCAGTGATGTTGAGCACCTTTTCGTATGCCAGTTTGCCATCTGTATGTCTTCTTTTCAGAAATGTCTATTCACATCTTTTGCCCATGTTTTAATCTAATTATTAGATATTTTCCTAAAGAGTCACTTGACCTCCTTAAATTCTGGTTATTAATTCCTTGTCATATGGGTAGTTTGCAGATATTCCCTCCTATTCTGTGGGTTGTCTCTTCACTTTCTTGTTTCCTTTGCCGTGCAGAAGCTTTTTAACTTGATATGATCCCATTTCTCCATGTTTGCTTTGGTTGCCTGCACTTATGGGGTAGCTCAGGAAATTTTTGCCCAGACCTGCATCCTGGAGATTTTCCCCAATGTTTTCTTACAGTAGTTTTATAGATTGAAGTCTTAAATTTAAGTCCTTAATCCATTTTGATTTGATTTTTGTATATAGCAAGAGATAAGGGCCTAGTTTCATTCTTCAACATATGGATATCCAGTTTTCCCAGCATCATTTACTGAAGAGACTGTCTTTTCCCCCATGTATGTTCTTGGCACCTTTGTCGAAAATGAGTTCACTGTAGGTGTGTGGAGTTGTTTCTGGGTTCTCTGTTCTGTTCCATTGGTCTGTGTATCTGTTTTTATGCCAGTGCCATGATGTTTTGGTTACCATAGGTCTGTAGTATAATTCGAAGTCATGTAATGTGATTCCTCTAGTTTTGTCTCTTATTCCCAGAATAGCTTTGGCCATTCTTGGTCTTTTGTGGTGTCTTCTAAATTTTAGACTTGATTTTTCTATTTCTGTGATGAATGTCATTGGTATTTTGATAGGGATTGCATTGAATCTATAGATTGCTCCGAGTAGTATGGACATTTTAACAATATTGTTTCTTCCAATCCATGAATGTGGAATATCTTTCCATATTTGTGTGTCCTCTTCAATTTCTTCCAGCAGTGTTTTATAGTTTTCGTTGTAGAGATCTTTTACTTCTTTGGTTAATTCCTAGGTATTTAATTTTGTTTGTGAGTATTGTAAATGGGATTATTTTTTAAATTTCTTTTTTAGATTGTTCATTGTTGGCATATAGAAATGCTACTGACTTTTGTATGTTGATTTTGTATCCTACAACTTTACAGAATTTATCAGTTCTATTTTTTTTTTTTTTTTTGGTGGAGTTTAGGTTTTTCCAAATACAAGATTATATCATCTACAGACAAGGATAATTTAACTTATTCTTTTCCAATTTGGATGCCCTTTATTTCTTTCTCTTGTCTGATTGCTCTAGGTGGGACTTCCAGTATTGTGTTGAATAACAGTGGTGACAATGCACATCCCTGTCATCTTTTAGATCTTAGGGGAAAGGCTATGAGTTTTGGCTTTTATTATGTTGAGATATATTTCCTCTATACCCCAATTTTTTGAGAGTGTATTAGTCTATTTTTATGCTGCTGATAAAGACATACCCAAGACTGGTCAATTTACAAAAGAAAGAGGTTTATTGGACTGACAGTTCCACATGGCTGAGGAGGCCTCACAATCATGGTGGAAAGTGAAAGGCACGTCTTACGTGGTGGCAGACAAAAGAAGAGAGCTTGTGCAGGGAAACTCCCCTTTTTAAAGTCATCAGGTCTCGAGAGACTTATTCACTATCATGAGAACAACACTGGAAAAACCCACCCCCATGATTCAATTACCTCCCACTGGTATCTCCCATGACACTTGTGAATTGGGTGAGTTACGATTCAAGATGATATTTGGGTGGGGACACAAGCAAATCATATCAAAGGGGTTTTATCATGAAGGAATGTTGGATTTTAGCAGATTCTTGTCTAGCATCGATTGGAATGGTCATATGATTTTTGTCCTTTATTCTGTTGATATGATATATCACAACAATTGATTTGCGTATGTTGAACCGTGCTTGCATCCCTGGAATAAATCCCACTTGGTCATGATGAATGACCTTTTTAATATATTGTTGAATTCGGTTTGCTAGTATTTTGTTGAAGATTTTTGCATCCATATTTTTCAGAGATTTTGGCCTGTAGTTTTCTATTTTGCATGTATCTTTGTCTGGTTTTAGTATTAGGCTAATAGTGGCCTTGTAGAATCAGTTTGCCAGTATTCCCTCCTCTTCAATTTTTTGAATACTTTGAGTAGGATTGGTATTAGGTTTTAAGTTTTTGGTGGAATTCAGCAGTGAAGCCATCAGGTCCCAGGCGTTTCTTTACTGGGAGACTATTTATTACAGATTTAATCTCATTGCTTGTTATTGACCTGTTCACATTTTGGATTTCTTCATGATCTAATTTTGGTAGATTTTATGTGTCTAAGAATTTGTCCATCTCCTCTAGATTTTCCAATTTATTGGCACATAGCTGTTCATAGTAGCCAGTAGTGACCCTTCGAATTTCTGTGGTGTCAGTTGTAATGTCTCCTTTTTCAACTCTGATTTTATTTGGGTCTTCTCCTCCTTTTTTCTTAATCTGACTAAAGGTTTGTCAATTTTGTTTATGTTCTCAATAAACCATATTTTTGTTTCATTGATCTTTCGTATTTTGTTTTCTTCATTTCAAATTTATTTATTTCTGCTCTGATCTTTATTATTTCTTTTGTTTTTGTTTGCTTGTTTGTTTATACCAGAGTCTCACCCTTTCTCCCAGGCTGAGGTGCAGTGGTGTCATGGCTCACTGCAGCCTTGACCTCCCAGGGTCAAGTCATTCTTTCACCTTTTAGCCTCCCAAGTAGCTGGGACTACAGGCACCACCACACCCAGCTAATTTTTGTACTTTTTGTAAAGATGGGGTTTTGCCATGTTACCCAGGCTGGTCTTGAGCTCCTTGGCTCAAGCAATCTGCCCACCTCACTCTCCCAAAGTGTTGGGATTGCTCATGTGAGCCATGACACCTGGGCTGTTTCTTTTCTTCTACTAATTTTGGGTTTGGTCTGCTCTTCCTTTTCTGGTTCTTTAAGATGAATAATTGTTATTTGTTTGAGATTTTTCTTCTTTTTTGATGTAGCACTTTATAGCTGGAAGTTTTCCTCTTAATATTGGTTTTGCTGTATCCCATTGGTTTTGCTCTGTTGTATTTGTATTATCATTTGTTTCAATAAATTTTTCAATTTCTTTATTAATTTCTTCATTGACCCACTGGTCATTCAGGAGCATATTGTTTAATTTCCATTTGTTTGTATAGTTTTCAAAATTCTTCTTGTTATTGATTTCTAGTTTTATTTCATTGTGGTCAGAGAAGTTGCTTGATGTTATCTCAGCAACTTCTTTGTTGTTTGAATGTTTTAAGACTTATTTTGTGACAACGTATGGTCTATCCTTGAGAATGACCCATGTGCTGAGGAGAAGAACATATATTCTGTAGCCACTGGATGAAATGTTCAGTAAATATCTGTTAGGTCCATTTGGTCTATAGTGCAGATTAAGTCCAATTGTTCTTTGATGATTTTCTGTCTGGGACATCTGTCCAATGCTGAAAGTGGGGTGTTGAGGTCTCTAGCTATTATTGTATTGAGATCTATGTCTCTCTTGAGCTACAATAATATTTGCTTTATATATCTGAGTGCTCCAGTATTGGGTGCATATATATTTACAATCACTATATCCTCTAAGTTTACCCCTTTTTCATTAGATAATGACCTTCTTTGTCTCTTGTTAATTTTATTCTTGAAATCTATTTTGTCTTTTATAAGTATAGCTACACCTGCTCTTTTTTGGTTTCCATTGGCATGGAATATCTTTCTCCATTCTTTTTTTTCTTTTTTCTTTTCTTTTCTTTTCTTTTCTTTTCTTTTTTTTTTTTTTTTTAGGTGGAGTATTCTTCTGTCACCCAGGCTGGAGTGCAATGGCATGATCTCAGCTCACTGCAGCCTCTGCTATTGGGGAAACCCCACCCCTGATATTTAACATGTGTTCTTTTCTATTTTCCTAAGTGGCAGCTGGTCTGAGAAATAAAGGGAAAGAGTACAAAAGAGATAAATTTTAAAGCTGGGTGTCTGGGGGAGACATCACATGTCGGCAGGTTCCGTGATGCTCCCTGAGCCGTAAAACCAGCAAGTTTTTATTAGCAATTTTCAAAGGGGAGGGAGTGCATGAATACGGTATGCGTCACAGAGATCACATGCTTTAAGGGCAACAAAAGATCACAAGGCAGGTCAGGGCAAGATCACAAGGTCAGGGCGAAACTACAATCACTAACGAACTTCCGTGTCCAGCTGTGCACACATTGTCATTGATAAACAAGGTTCAAGAGCAGAGAACCGGTCTGACTGTAATTTGCCAGGCTGGAATTTCCTAATCCTAGCAAGCCTGGGGGCGCTGCAGGAGATTAGGGCATGTTTCATCCCTATTTACATCTGCATAAATGCAGACACTCCCAGGGCGGCCATTTTAGAGGCCTCACCCTGGGAATGCATTCTTTTCCCAGGGCTATTAGTTATTAATATTCCTTACTGGGGAAAGAATTCAGCGATATTTATCTTACCCATTTTTGGTAATAAGAGAAATATGGCTCTGTTCCACCCGGCCCACAGACAGTCAGACTTTAAAATTATCTCCCTTGTTCCCTGAAAATCACTGTTATCTTGTTCTTAAGATGCCCAGATTTCATGTTGTTCAAATACACATGCTCTACAAACAATTTGTGCAGTTAACACATTCATCACAGGGTCCTGAGGTGATGTACATCCTCCTCAGTTTACGAAGATGACAGGATTAAGACATTAAAGTAAAGACAGGCATAGGAAATCACAAGGGTATTGATTGGGGAAATGATAAGTGTCCATGAAATCTTCACAATTTATGTTCAGAGATTGCAGTAAAGACAGGCGTAAGAAATTATAAAAGTATTGGGGAACTAATAAATGTCCATGAAATCTTCACAATTTATGTTCTTCTGCCATGGCTTCAGCTGGTCCCTCCGTTCAGGGTCCCTGACTTTCCGTAACACTCTGCCTCTTGGGTTCAAGCAGTTTTCCTGCCTCAGCCTCCTGAGTAGCACATGCCCAGCTAGTTTTTTTATTTTTTGTATTTTTAGTAGAGATGGAGTTTCACCATGTTGGCCAGGCTGGTCTTGAAACTCCTGACTTCAAGTGATCCACCCCCTCGGCCTCACTCCAACATCACTAAGCTAAAGGGAAAGGTCAAGCTGGGAACTGCTTAGGGGAAACCTGCCTCCAATTCTATTCAAAGTCACCACTGTGCTCACTGAGATAAATGCCTATCTGATTGCCTCCTATGGAGAGGCCAATCAGAAACTTAAGAGAATGCAGCCATTTGTATCTTATCTACCCATGACCTGGAAGCCCCCTCCCCGCTTCCAGTTTTCCCGCCTTTCCGGACTGAAATAATGTTTGTCTTACATATGTTGATTGATGTCTTGTGTCTTCCTCAAATGTCTAAAACCAAGCTGTGCTCTGACCACCTTGGCCACATGTCATCAAGACTGCCTGAGGCTGTGTCACAGGCACCATCCTCAACCTTGGCAAAATAAGCTTTCTAAATTAACTGAGACCTCAAGTGATCCACCCCCCTCGACCTCCCAAAGCACTGGAATTACAGGCATGAGCTACCACACCTGGCCTCAAGTGTGTTTCTTGTAGGTAGCAGGTCATTGTGTCTTATTTTTTCATCTAGTCAGCCATTCTATATCTTTTTATTTTAATAGTTTAGTTCACTGACATTTAACATTATTATTGATGTTTTATTCTACTGCAGCTAAGATGGCACTCAAACCACAATACAAAGTCCTTCCCACTCTTCTTTCCCCTTTCCACAGATAGAGGAACCACCTTCTGTGGCCACCACCACCACTGGCCCATGGGGGTTTCTGCTAGGCCACTGTTCATGTTCTATTAAAGCCAAAGGGCTCTTCAATCAGCTTGTGGTGAATGCTGCCAGTCCTGGGACTCACCCTGAATTCTGGCTTAGGGCAGGTCCAGAAATGCTGCCCAAGAGTGGAGGCCTAGATTCCTGAACTCCAAGAGACTGCTTGTTGCTTACCTCACTGTGAATGAGTGGGTTCCTAAGGTGCCAAATTTCCCTTTATTTTTCCCTCTACTTTTCTCAAACAGAAGTCTCTCCATGTAGCCACTACAGCTAGTTTTGTGCTAAGTCTTACTTGAAGCCAGCACATCTCAGAGTCTCTCCCAAGGCCCACAGCATACTACTTGGGCATTGCTGCTGGTTATTCAAGGCCCAAGGGCTCTTTCGTCAGCTGGTGATGACTCCTGGCAGGACTGGGTCCTTCCCTTCAAGGCAGTGGGTTCCCTTTTGGCCCAGAGTGTGTCTAGAAATGTCATCTAGGAGCTAGGGCCTGGAATGGGGGTCTCACAGTTCTAGCCAGTGCCCCATCCTATTGTGGCTGAGCTGGTATCCAAGAGGTAAGACACAGTCCTCCTCAGTCTTCCCTGTCCTGTCCTCAGGTGAAAGGAAGGGGTCTCTTTCTCATTGATGCGAGGTGCACTGCCTGGGGTTGGGAGAAAAGTGGTGCAAGCACTCCCTTAGATTCCCCTGCTGGTGTCTCCTTAAGTCACATGCCACCCTAGTACACTGGCTCTAAGCCTAGCACAGCACTAGGAGTTGCCTAGAAATTGCAATCCTAGGCTGCCTTTCAAGTTTACCTAGAACCCCAGAGTACTTTAGCCTGTGATTGGTGAGGTTACTGAGAAACTTAAGTTCCAGTTGCTGGCATGAGCGATTCCCATCTGACTAGGGCTGATCCAAATGCTCCCTCCATGCCTGGGTGCTGGTTGAGCGCAGCACAGCTTTGTTCCCCTCTGTGGCAGGGCAGCACTAAGTTCAATGTAAAGTCCCCCAGTCCCTGTGCTCTCCCTCCCCCAAGTGTACAGGCTTTCTCTCCCTGCACTGCTGGCTGCTGTGGGTAGCTGGCTAATTTTTGTATTTTTAGTAGAGATGGTGTTTCACCATATTGTCTAGGCTGGTCTCAAACTCCTGACCTCGTGATCTGCCTGCCCTGGCCTCCCAAAGTGTTGAGATTACAGGTGTGAGCCACTGCGCCTGGCCACAAGTGAATTTCTAAATGCATTTAATAATTGATTTCTAGACAAAACAGTTAAAAAGTATTAGAGTATCTCTAGCCAGTTAGTTTTAAATATTATTTGATTTATTTAAGTGGCATATATGTCTTCAAATGTATCTCATTACTATTGTGATAAAACATTATAACTCATAAAATACATATTGATTTCATAAATACAGTACACTATTTTTATTTAAAGGCTAACCCCCTGGAAAATATTTTGACACATTTTCTATGATCATTGTTAGTTTTATACGGGAATAAAAAAGCCACTGGGATTGTAAAATAAACTGATTTTTTCTGAGTCAGAGTTTGTGTACAAGTTATTGTCTCTCCTTTGAAATTAATGTAAGCTTCTGAGGCTAGTCCGAATTCAGTGGTGTTTACAACAAATTGCTCACAATTACACATTTCCTTGTTTATTTTACACTCCCGCTGCTTCACTTGACTAGCCTCAAAAAATATGTGTGTATATATATGTATATAAAAGCTTCTGAGATGGACTGATCTTTCTATTTTTCTGGTTTTTATACTAGGCCTTTATTGTAACATTTGAATTTAGATGTAATAAAACTTTGGTAATTCAGAATTCATACCAATACTAGTTGGGGATAGCTGAGTTGAATTAGTAAAAACTTGGAATTAGAGAGTATTTTCAAATCTCTATATATATTAGGTTTGGGTTTTCAAGACATTTAAATATGTGCAGTACTGCAAACTTAGCATCTTTCTAAGTTTTCTTGTATAATGAGTATTTTAAATTAGAATTGTAGTTGAGTAACAGTAATACATTTCCCATTTTCTAAATTCTTAAGTATATCATCTTGTATTTCTTTGCATTTCAATTATCCTCTTATTCTTCTATGTCTTTCCTGCCTCTTTACCTTTCACCTTATAAATGTGCTCAAACCTCTATTATAGAGAAGAAAAAGTAATATCTTTTCCCTACCCATTGCAAGAATCATAGCTGACACCCCATAACAAAAGATGGATTAACAAGAGAAAAGCATAAAAATTTAATCAAGCTTTTATGTGACACAAAAATGAAGACCCAAAGACCCAGGGAAACGAAGACCCAAAGACTCAGGGAAAACTGTATGTTCATGCTAAGTTTGATGAAAGAAATGAATAGTTGTGGAGACACATGATTGAACAAAAAAGGGTATGATCTAATGGTAACAAACTGGGCCTGTTTGTTGAGAATCTTTCCTGTGTCTCTCTATGACATTCCTTCTCCTTCAGTGTGCTGCAGGAAACCTGTCTCATGCATCTTAAAGGGAGAAGGGAGGAGATTTGAGAGGGACCTTTCTAGATTGTATGGCTTGCTTTGTGAGATGGGGAATTCTAGTTTCTATTACCTGCCTTAGGGAGAGGAAGGGGGATTGAAGAAAGGAGGGCCTGGAGAAGGTCAGAGAGTGACCTTGAAGGTGCCGTATCTTGGGGTAGTATTTTCTGAGCCCTGACACTACCATTATCCCTGACTGCCCTTTTAGCTGTTGCCTTATCTCTGTGCTCTTTTTTAGGGCTAAACTTTCTTTTTTTTTTTTTTCTTTTGAGTCGGAGCCTCGCTCTGTTGCCCAGGCTGGAGTGCAGTGGCGCGATCTCAGCTCACTGCAACCTCCGCCTGCTAGGTTCAAGCGATTCTCCTGCCTCAGCCTCCCGAGTAGCTGGGATTATGGGCGCCCTCCGCCACACCCGGCTGATTTTTGTATTTTTAGTAGAGACAAGGTTTCACTTTGTTGGCTTGGCTGGTCTTGAACTGCTGACCATGGCCAGGGCCAAACTTTCTAGTTCTCCAGTTTCTGATCATTCCTTAACCCACTGCAATCTGGCTTTCGCTTCCATTTCTCCACTGAAATAGCCCCTCACTAGATTTTAACATGCACCTACTAATGGCAAAATCCAGTGTAGCATTTGACAATGATGACCACATCTTCCTTCTTGATACTCCTGTCTTGGTTTCTATCTCATTTTTCTTCCCTGTTATCATTTTGATGTCCTTGCGTAAGTTTTCTTCTGCTTGCTCTTAGGGTCTGATCCTCATTTTATTACTCTAAAAAGCGCTCTCTGGAGTGTTAATGACTCTAGATGTTTCTTATATTCTGCCGTGTCTAAATTTACATCCTATAACATTTTTTCTGTTCCCTGAATCTGTGTTTCTGATTGTTTGCATGCCCTACATATATTTCAGGTTAAGTATCTACCCCATCCCCTAATGGTATCTACCCAGTTGTCTAAGCTCTATTCCTCAGTCTTTCTTGATTCTTTTTCTTTCTCATTTCCATCACCTAGTTGGTTATCAGCCCTAATATATGCATCCTTTCTGCAATTCATGTCTGTCTCTATTGCCCTTGCCCTTTTTGGAACCCTCATACTTTCTTGCCTAGGCAGTTGTGATAACTGATTAATGGTCCTCCTTTCTCAGCTCTTGGATAATTCTCTGACTTTAAATTTCTTTATTCTAGTGTTCAGTAGCACCATAGCTTGACTGTAGTTAATAATAACTTATTATATATTTTAAAATAGCTAGAAGAAAAGATTGATAATATTCCCAGCACAAAGAAATGATAAATATCTTTGAAGTGATTACCCTAATTTGATGATTACACATTGTATGCATGTATCACAATATCACAAGTACCTGATAAATATGTACAATTACGTATCAATAAAAAATAATTATCAGACAATGTGAGAAAATGCCCTTAAATAAAACCGTAAATCTGTAAATGCTCTTTTAAATAAAACTGTAAAACTGTAAATCATCCAAAAAATTTCTTATTGGCTTCCCATTACCAATAAGATAAAGTTTGGACTTGTTAAAATCTTTGTGGACCATTCCTTGTTTCCTTCTCTATATTTCATTACCTGCCAAAATTCACTTCCTCACTAGCTTCATTGAACTGCTCTTTGTTTTCTACACAGGCTATGCTTTCTTAGTTCTTTTTGCTTTTCTTCTTCTGAGAATGTCCATTAGCCCTGTTATCTCTGGCAAATTCCTATTAATTAGAAATGGGAGTATAGTTGGCCCTCTGTATCTGCAGGTTCCACATTCATGCATTCAGCCAACCAAGATTGAAAATATGTGGGAAAAAAGGCAAAAATAATAATAATAATAATACAAATCAAAAACAATATAGTATGACAACTGTTTAGATAGCATTTACATTGTATTCAGTATTATAAGTAATCTGGAGATGATTTAAACTGTACAGGAGGATGTGAGTAGGTTATATGCAAATACTATGCCATTTTATATAAGGGAAGGGACCTGAATATCTGTGAATTTTGGCATGGGTGAGGCGGGGGCAGAGTTCCTGGAACCAATCCCTTGCAGATATCAAGAGATGATTTTATGGCACAGTGCCTGGGCTTCTAGAATCAAACCACTTGGGTTCCAGTCCTTACTTGGATACCTATTAACTATGTGACTTTGTCAAGTCATGTAACCTTAATTAAGTTTGTTTATAAAAACTTTACAAATGAGTGTAACAATACAGGCATACTTAAGAGATATTGTGGGTTTGACTCCAGACAACGCCATTAAAGCAAATATCTATTCAATAAAGCAAGTCACATGAATATATATCAATAAAGCACGTTACATGAATATTTTTGGGTTTCCCAGTGCATAAAAGTTATGTTTACATTGTTCTGTAATCAGCTAAGTGCATAATAGTATTCTGTATTAAAAAATGATATACCTTGATTAAAAATACTTTATTGCTAAAAATTGCTCACAATTATCTGAGCCTTCAGCGAGTCATAATCTTTTTGCTGGTGGAGGGTCTTGTGTAGATGTTAATGGTGGTTACTGAAGGTTGGGTGGCTATGGCGATTTCTAGTTTGCCACATCAATGGACTTTCCTTTCACAACAGATTTCTCTGTAGCATGCGATGCTATTAGATAGCATTTTACTTACGGTAGAACTTCTCTCAAAATTGGAGTCAGTCCTCTAAAACCCTGCCACTGGTTTATCAAATAAGGGTATGTCACATTGTAAATCATTTGTTTTCATTTCAACAGTGTTCACAGCTTCTTCAGCAGGAGTAAATTCTACCTTAAAAATTCCCACCTTTCTTGCACATCAATTAAAAGCAACTCCTTATTTGTTAAAGTTTTATCATGAGATTGCAGTAATTCACTCACATCTTTAAGCTCTACTTCTAGGCCAGGCGTGGTAGCTCATGCCTGTAATCCTAGAACTTTGGGAGGCCGAGGTAGGTGGATCCCTTGAGCTCAGGAGTTTGAGACCAGCTTGGGCCAATGACAAAACCTCGTCCCTACAAAAAATACAAAAAAATTAGCTGGTCATGGTGGCACATGCTTGTAGTCCCCTCTACTTGGTGGGGAGGGCTGAGGCAGGAGGATCGTTAGAGCCCAGGAGGTCAAGGCTGCAGTGAGCCAAGATCATGACACTGCACACCAGCCAGGGTGACAAAATGAAACCCTGTCTCAAAAAAAAAAAAAAAAAAAAAGCTGTACTTTTAGTTCTCCTGCTGTTTCTACCACATCTGCAGTTATTTCCTCCACTGATGTCTTGAGCCCTTCAAAATCATCCATGACAATCAGAATGAATTTCTTCCAAAATCTCGTTAATGTTGATATTTTGACCTCCTCCCATAAATCACAAATGTTCTTAATAGCATCTAGAATGATGAATCATTTGCAGAGGTTTTCAATTTACTTTGCCCAGGCCCATCAGAAGAATCACTATCTATGACCCCAATAGCTTTATATGTTATGTTATTACTTAAATAGTAAGACTTGAAAGTTGATATTACTCCTTGATCCATGCACTGCAGAATGGATGTTATGCATGAAAACAACATTGATCTCTTTGAACATCTTCATGAGAACTGTTGGTTGACTAGACTCGTTGTAAATGAGCAGTAACATTATGAAAAGAATCTTTTGGGGGGCGGAGCAAGATGGCTGAATAGGAACAGCTCCAGTCTCCAACTCCCAGCGAAATGGCCACAGAAGACCGTGATTTCTGCATTTTCAACTGAGGTACTCGGGTTCATCTCACTGGGGAGTGCCGACGATCGGTGCTGGTCAGCTGCTGCAGCCCGACCAGCGAGAAGGAAGCAGGGCGCAGGCATCACACCTGGGAAGCAAGGGGAAGGGAATCCCTTCAGCCAGGTGTTCCGCTGAGAGACACAAACACCTGGAAAATCGCAACTCCCACCCCAATATTGCACTTTAAGCAAACAGGCACACCAAGAGATCATATCCCACACCTGGCCAGGGAGGGTCCCCACGCCCACGGAGCCTCCCTCATTGCTACAGTACAGCAGTCTGTGGATCTACCGGCAAGCAGCAGCAAGGTTGGGGAGGGGCTCGCCATTGCTGAGGCTTGGCAGGTAAACAAAGCTGCTGGGAAGCTCCAACTGGTGGAGCCTACAGCAGCTCCAGGAAACCTTGCCTGTCTCTGTAGACTCCACCCTCTTGGGGACAGGGGCACAGCTACACAACAACAACAACAACAAAAAAAGCAAGCAGAAACCTCTGCAGACTTAAACCACTCTGTCTGACAGCTTTGAAGAGAGCAGTGGATCTCCCAACACGAGGTTGAGATCTGAGAAGGGAGCTGGTGACTGCCTTGCCTCAAGTGGGAACTCCCTGGACCCCTGAGTAGCCTAACTGGGAGACATCCCCACTAGGGGCAGTCTGACACCACACCTCACAGGGTGGAGTACACTCTGAGAGGAAGCTTCCAAAGCAAGAATCAGACAGGTACAATTCCGCTGTTCAGAAATATTCCATCTTCTGCAGCCTCTGCTGCTGATACTCCAGGCAAACAGGGGACTGGAGGACCTCAAGCAATCTCCAACAGACTTACAGCTGAGGGTCCTGACTGTTAGAAGGAAAACTATCAAACAGGAAGGGACACCTACACCAAAACCCCATCAGTACATCACCATCATCAAAGACCTCAGAGGCAGATAAAACCACAAAGATGGGGAAAAAGCAGGGCAGAAAAAAAGCTTGAAATTCAAAAATAAGAGCACATCTCCCCGGCAAAGGATGCGAGCCATTGCCAGCAACGGATCAAAGCTGACGAGAATGACTTTGACGAGATGAGAGAAGAAGGCTTCAGTCCATCAAATTCTCAGAGCTAAAGGAGGAATTCATAAAATCTAGCTAAAGAAACTGAAAAATCTTGAAAAATAGTGGAAGAATTGACGGCTAGAGTAATTAATGCAGAGAAGGTCATAAACGAAATGAAAGATGAAAACCATGACACGAGAAATAATGACAAATGCACAAGCTTCCAGTAACCGACTCGATCAACTGGAAGAAAGAGTATCAGCTGATTGAGGATCAAATGAATGAAATGAAGGGAGAAGAGAAACCAAAAAGAAAAAAGAAGAAAAAGAAATGAACAAAGCCCTGCAAGAAGTGCTGATTATGTAAAAAGACCAAATCTGCGTCTGATTGGGGTGCCTGAAAGTGAGGGGGGAAAATGGAACCAAGTTGGAAAAAACAATTCCTTCAGGGATATCATCCAGGAGAATTTCCAACCTAGTAGGGCAGGCCAACATTCAAATCCAGGAAATACAGAGAACGCCACAAAGATACTCCTCGAGAAGAGCAACTCCAAGACACATAATTGCTAGATTCACCAAAGTTGAAATGAAGGAAAAATCTTAAGGAGCTACAGAGAGAAAGGCCTAAGCTACCCACAAAGGAAGCCCATCAGGATCACCCAGAGATCTCGGCAGAAACTCCAAGCCAGAAGAGAGTGGGGGCCACATTCAACATTCTTAAAGAAAAGAATTTTCAACCCACTCTCATATCCAGCCAAACTGTTTCATAAGGAAGGAGAAATCCTTTACAGATAAGCAAATGTGCTTAGAGATTTTGTCACCACCAGGCCTGCCTTTACAAGAGACCCCTGAAGGAAGCACTCAACATGGAAAGGAACAACCGGTACCAGCCATTGCAAAAACATGCCAAAATGTAAAGACTTTCATCGAGGCTATTAAATGAAACTGCATCAACTAACGAGCAAAATAACCAGTTAATATCATAATGAAGTGGTGATCAAGTTCACATAACAATCTTAACCTTAAATGTAAATGGACCAAATGTCTAATGAAAAGACACAGACTGGCAAACTGGATAAAGAGTCAAGATCCATCAGTCTGCTGCATTCAGGAGACCCATCTCACAATGCAGGGATAAGAGAAGTCAAATAAAGGGATGGAGGAAGTGACACTACAAATGGGTGTCGAAAAAGCAGGGTTGCAATACTAGTCTCTGATAAAAACAGACTTTAAACCATCAAAGATCAAAAGAGACAAAGAAGGCCATTACACAATGGTAAAGGGACTAATTCAACAGGAAGAGCTAACTATCCTAAATATATATGCACCCAATACAGTAGGAGCACCTAGATTCATAAAAGCAAGTCCTTAGAGACTACAAAGCAGACTTAGACTCCCATACAATAATAATGGGAGACTTCAACACCCACTGTCAACATTAGACAGATCAACAAGACAGAAAGTTAACAAGGATATCCAGGAATTGAACTCATCTCTAAGCAAGCAGACCTGTTAATAGACATCTATAGAACTCTCCACCCCTAAATCAACAGAATATACATTCTTCTCAGCACCACATCGTACTAATTCAAAAATTCATGAACAAGGCCTGAAGTAAAGTACCTCAGCAAAATGTACACAAGAACAGAACAAATAAACTGTCTCTCAGACCACAGTGCACCAAACTAGAACTCAGGGGACTAAGAAACTCAATCAAAAACCGCTCAACTACATGGAAACTGGAACAACCTCGTTCCGAACACTCAATGGGTAATATAACGAAATGAAGGGCAGAAATAAAGATGTTCTTTGAACCAATATGAACAAGATACAACATACCAGAATCTCTGGGATTTCACATTTAAAGTGTGTAGAGGGGAAATTTATAGCACTAAATGCCCACAAGAGAAGCAGGAAAGATCAAAATTGACACCTAACATCTAAATTAAAAAGAACTAGAGAAGCAAGAGCAAACACATTCCAAAGCCAGTGGGTGAAGGCAAGAAATAACTAAGATCAGAGCAGAACTGAAGGAGATAGAGATTAATAAAAACCCAAAAATCAATGAATCCAGGGAGCTGTTTTGAAAAGATCAACAAAATTGACAGACCAATAGCAAGACTAATAAAGAAGAAGAACAGAGAAGAATCAAACTGACGCACTAAAATGATAAAGGATATCACCTCACACTGACCCCACAGAAATACAAACTACCATCAGAGAATACTTACAAACACCTCTACGCAAATAAACTGGAAAACCTAGAAGAAATGGATAATTTCCCTGACACTTACACCTTCCAAGATTCAAACCAGGAAGAAGTTGAATCCGAATAGACCAATAGTAGGCTCTGAAATTGGTGCGCCACTAATAGCCTACCAACCAAAAAAAGTCCATAGACCAGAGGGGATTCTACAGCTGAATCTCTACCAGAGGTATAAATATATTGGTACCATTCCTTCTGTTCATTCCAATCAATAGAAAAAAGAGGGAATCCTCCCCTAACTCATTTTATGAGGCCAACATCATCCTGATACCAAAGCCTGGCAGAGACATTAACAAAAAAGAGAATTTGTGTGACCAATATCCCTGATGAACATCGATGCAAAAACTCTCAATAAAATACCGCAAACCGGATTCAACAACACATCAAAAGCTTATCCAATTCATGATCATATGGGCTTCATCCCTGGGATGCAGGGCTATTCAACATCTGCAAATCAATAAACATAATCCAGCATATAAAACAGAACCAAAGGTAAGAAACTACATGATTATCTCAATAGATGGCAGCGCCTTTGACAAAATTCAACAGCCCTTCATGCTAAAACGCCACAATAAATTCAAATACGGAACGTAATTCCTCAAACACAAGAGCTATTTATGACAAACCCACAGCCAATATCATACTGAATGGGCAAAAACTGGCACCCCCTCAACTGGCAATAAGATAGGAGCCCCTCCTCACCCACCCTATTCACCCATAGTGTTGTGCCCGGCCAGGGTACCTTTAGCAAGAGAAAGAAATCAGGGTATTCAGTTAGAAAAAGAAGAAGTCAAATTGTCCCCGCCTAGTGTGACATGATTGCATATTTAGAAACCCCATTGTCTCAGCCTAAAATCTCCTTAAGCTGATAAGCAACTCAGCAAAGTCTCAGGACAAAATTAATGCAAAAATCACAAGCATTCTGCCAGGCCACCAATAACAGACAAACAGAGAGCCACAAATCAAGGAACAGAAACTCACCTACAATTGCTTCAAAGAGAATAAAATAATTTTGTGGAACTAAACTTACAAGGGATGTAAAGGACCTCTCAAGGATATCCGCAAACCCCACTGCTCTTGTGTGAAATAAAAGAGAATACAAACGAATGGAAGAACATACCATGCCTGCTTATGAAGAATCAATATCGCGTTGGCCATACTGGCCCGCTGGGTGTAATTTATAGATTCAATGCCATCCCATCAAGCCACCAATGAGTTTCTCTTCACAGAATTGGAAAACTGCTTTAAAGTTCATATGTCCAAAAAGAGCCCTCCCGTGATTCAAGACAATCCTAAGTCAAAAGAACAAAGCTGGAGGCATCACGCTACCTGACTTCAACCATACTCAAGGCTACAGTAACCAAAACAGCATGGTACTGGTACCCAAAACAGATATAGACTAATGGAACAGAACAGAGTCCCTCAGAAATAATACCAATACTAATCTGCAGCCATCTGATCTTTGACAAACCTGAGAGAAACAAGAAATGGGAAAGGATTCCCATTTAATAAATGGTGCTGAAAAATTGGCTAGCCATAAGTAGAAAGCTGAACTGGATCCTTTCCTTACTCCTTATGAAAATTAATTCAAGATGGATTAGAGACTCCCAAATGTTAGACCTAATACCATAAAAATCCTAGAGGAAAACCTAGGTAGTACCATTCAGGATACAGGCATGGGCAAAGACTTCATGTCTAAAACACCAAAAGCAACGGCAGCAAAGCTGTAAAATTGACAAATGGGATCCTCATTAAACTAAAGAGCTTCTGCACAGCAAAAGAAACTACCATCAGAGTGAACAGGCAACTCCATGAATGGGAGAAAATTTTGGCACCTACTCATCTCTTGACAAAGGGCTAATATCCAGGAACCTACAAAGAACTCAAACAAATTTTACAAGAAAAACAAACAACCCCATCAAAAGTGGGCAAAGGATAAGGAACAGACATTTCTCAAAAGAAGACATCTATACAGCCAACAGACACATGAAAAAATGCTCATCATCACTGGCCATCAGAGAAATGCAAATCAAAACCACAATGAGATACCATCTCACACCCAAAGGAATGGCTATCATTAAAAGTCAGGAAAAACAACAGGTGCTGGAGAGGATGTGGAGAAATAGGAACACTTTTACACTGTTGGTGGGATTGTAAACTGTTCAACCATTATGGAAAACAGTATGGCGATTCCTCAAGCGATCTAGAACTAGATGTACCATATGACCCAGCCATCCCATTACTACTGGGGATATACCAAAGGATTATAAATTCATGCTGCTATAAACATTACGCACACGCATGTTTCTATTGGGTAGCACTATTCACAATAGCAAAGACTTGAATCAACCCAAATGTCCATCAGTGACACAGATTGATTAAGAAAATGTGGCACATATACACCATGGAATATGCAGCCAAAAGGATGAGTCAGGGTGTCCTTTGTAGGGACATGGATGCAGCTGAAACCATCATTCTTAGCAAACTATCACAAGAACAGAAAACCAAACAATCAAAGATGTTCCCACCTCAGGGTGGAACCAAACAATGATCAATTTTGGACTCAGGAAGGAACATCACAATAATCGGGGCCTATCATGTAGGGAGTGGGGAGGGGGAGGGATTGTATCAGAGTTATACCTGATGTAAAATGACGATGATGGGTGCAGACCAACATGGCACAAGTATACATATGTAACAACCTGCACGTTATGCACATGCACCCTACAACTTAAAGTATAATAATAATAAATAAATTAAAAAAAAAAAAAAAGAATCTTTTTTTCTGAGCTCGATAGTAGGCTTAACATGTTCAGTAAAGCATGCTCTAAACAGATGTGCTGTCATCCAGGCTTTGCTGTTCTATTTATAAAGCACAGGCAGAAAATATTTAGCATAATTATTAAGGGACCTAGGATTTTTGGGATGGTTAAATGAACATTGGCTTCAATTTAGAGTCAGCAGCTGCATTAGCCCCTAACAAGAGTCAGCCTGTTCTTTGAAGCTTTGAAGCAGGCATTAACTTCTCTCTATCTACAACAGTCCTAGATGTCATATTCTTCCAATAGAAGGCTGTTTTGTCTACATAGAAAATTTGTTGTTTAGTGTAGTCACCTTTATCAGTTGTCTTAGCTAGCTAGATCTTCTGTATAATTTGCTTCACCTTCTACATCAGCACTTGCTACTTCACCTTACACTTTTATGTTATGCAGTCAGCTTCTCTCCTTCAATCTCATGAACGAACCAACCTCTACAGCTTCCAGCTTTTCTTCTGCAGTTTCCTCACCTTGACTTCATAGGATTGAAGAGAGTTAAGGCCTTGCTCTGGACTGGGCTTTGTCTTAAGGGGATGTTGTGGCTGGTTTGCTGTTCTATCCAGATCACTCAAACTTTGTCCATATTAGCAATAAGACTGTTTTGCTTTCTTATTTTTGGTATGTTCACTGGAATGAGTAGCACTTTTAATTTTCTTCAACACTTATTTGCATGCACAGCTTAGTTAATTGGAGCAAGAGGCCTAGCTTCATCCTATCTCTGCTTTCTACCTGTCTTCCTCACTAAGCTTAATCATTTCAAGCTTTTTATTTAAAGTGAAAGACATACGATTTCTTTTCACTTGAACACTCAGAGGCCATTGTGGGATTATTAATTGGCTTAATTACAATATTGTTGTGTGTCAGAGAATAGGAGATAGGGAACAACCTGTTAGTGGAGCAGTCAGAACACACACAACATTTATCGATTAAGTTTGTTTTCTTATATGGGCGTCATTTGAGTCATCTCTCAAAAATTGCAATAGAAACGTCAAAGATCACTATCACAGATCACCATAACAGATATGATAATAATGAAAAAGTTTGAAATATTGTTAGAATTCCCAGAATTTGACAGACATGAAGCGAGTACGTGCTATTGGAAAAATGGCACCAATAGGCTTGCTTGATACAGGGTTGCCACAAACCTTTTCTGCACATTTTGAAACTTTGTATTTGCACATTTAAAAAATTGTATATCCCAATAAAATCACTGGAACAAAAAAATCGATACTGTGATTAAACTGAATTTTATAGCTTGCAGGACACCTTGGATCAGCTTGGTTTTACTATAGCTTTTACTGTCATTCCACCCTGCTTCTTCCTTCACCAACATTCAAATTCTTTCCCTTATCTGCTAGCCAGGCAGATGGGAGAGGCAAAAGCAGTCTTCATTTTCAGTAGCTCTTGATTCTTTGATGTGAGAGGAACAGCACAGTCATTTAAACTTGATCCAACCTCTTTGTATCTTGCAAAGTTCATCAGCCAAAAAAAGTAAAATATGAAGGCAATGCTTGTGCAATGTACAGTTCATTTTCATGATGTATACCTTATTATGATTTGTCTGCTTGCTTCTCTTGTTTGGTCATTTCTTTGGAAGGCAGTGAATTTTTTTCTTGCGTTTTTTGTCTTCTTCAATTGTGACTTACCAAATTTCTCAATCCCAGCCGTATCAGATTTGTTGGATGTGGTTGCCAAGGAAGTAGAGTAAGGCATTTGAGCAAGCAGAATCTGAGCTGCTCAATGGCCACCAGTGGGTGTCTACAAACATTCAATTTGTAAAAAGAAAAATATTGTATCTGTGAAGTGCAGTAAAGCAAAACTCAATAAGATGAGGTGTGCCTGTACTTTCCTTCACATGATTGTTGTAACTATTAAATTATTTAATAATAAAAGTGCTTAGAATTACACTTGCCACAGAGTAAGCACTTAATAAATATTAGCATATTCACTCAAATATCACTGTTTCATTGACATATAGATTAAAACCAAAAATAAGTGACTTCAGTGATTGTCTTGCCTGATAAATAGGATTTTTTCACACATGCCAATTTCATTCAGTGGCTCTCTGGCACACTGGGTTGAAGGCATATTGAGGTTGTGTGTGAGATCACCTGGAAAGAGCATGCTGCTAGATTTGTGATAGTTGTCATAGGAGAGACGGTGGAGGAACAATATGTCTTGTATTTATTATCTCTAATACAGCTCACCCCCCAGTTTGTGGTTAAGATATCAGGTTGGTTATCTATTTTTCCAAGGGTTGTGGAAGATAATGCTGCATATGTAAAGGGGACCATTAAATAGAACCAATGGAACAGAACAGAGTCCTCAGAAATAACACCACACATCTACAACCATCTGATCTTTGACAAACCTGACAAAAACAAGAAATGGGGAAAGGAGTCTCTATTTAATAAAAGGTGCTGGGAAAACTGGCTAGCCATATGTAGAAAGCTGAAACTGGATCCCTTCCTTACATCTTATACAAAAATTAATTCAAGATGGATTAAAGACTTAAATGTTAGACCTAAAACCATAAAAACCCTAGAAGAAAACCTAGGCAATACCATTCAGGACATAGGCATGGGCAAGGACTTCATGACTAAAACACTGGAAAGCAATGCCAACAAAAAGCCAAAATAGGACAAATGGGATTCACTAAAGAGCTTCTGCACAGCAAAAGAAACTACCATCAGAGGAATAGACAACCTACAGAATGGGAGAAAATTTTAACAATCTACCCATCTGACAAAGGGCTAATATCCAGAATCTACAAAGAACTTAAACAAATTTACAAGAAAAAAAATCAAACAACCCCATCAAAAAGTGGGCAAAAGATAGGAACAGACACTTCTCGAAAGAAGACATTTATGCAGCCAACAGACACATGAAAAAATGCTCACCATCACTGGCCATCAGAAATGCACATCAAAACCACAGTGAGATACCATCTCCCACCAAAGTTAGAATGGCAATCATTAAAAAAGTCAGGAAACAACAGGTGCTGGAGAGGATGTGGGAGAAATAGGAACACTTTACACTGTTGGTGGACCATAAACTATTCAACCATTGTGGAAGACAGTGTATGATTTCAAGGATTTAGAACTGGAAATACCATTTGACCTAGCCATCCCATTGCTGGTTATATACCCAAAGGATTATAAATCATGCTACTATAAAGACATATGCACACATATGTTTATTGTGGCACTATTCACAATAGCAAACACTTGGAACCAACCCAAATGTCCATCAATGACAGACTGGATTAAGAAAATGTGGCACATATACACCATGGAATACAATGCAGCCATAAAAAAGGATGAGTTCATGTCCTTTGTAGGGACATGGATGAAGCTGGAAACCATCATTCTCAGCAAACTATCACAAGGACAGGAAACCAAACACCGCATGTTCTCACTCGTAGGTGGGAATTGAACAATGAGAACACTTGGACACAGGGTGGGGAACATCACACACTGGGGCCTGTCATGGGGTGGAGGGAAGCGGGAGGAATACCGTTAGGAGACATACTTAATGTAAATGACGAGTTAATGGGTGCAGCACACCAACATGACACATGTATACATATGTAACAAACCTGCACATTGTGCACATGTACCCTAGAACTTAAAGTATAATAAAAAAAATTGACCACAAATATAAGTATATACAAATGTAAAAAAAAATAAGAATAATTAAAAAAGAAAGAACCTTGAATGCCAGACAAAGTAGTTTGGACATAATCCAAAAGTTAGTAGGTGTTACAACAGGACAGTCATGAGTTGCAAACGGAAAGTTAATCTGCCACTGATATGTAGGATCATTTGCAGTGAAGAGGAGTCAGAAGTAAGAATTCCAGTGGTTGTCATACTGTATTTTCTTGACTCTAAGCATTTTTTCACATATAAGCATAGTTCTTATGTAGTAGGGTTGTTAAGAAGATTAAATGGATTAATACATGTAAGACATTTAAATCAGTGCCTGGCATATAGCAAGCAGTAGTACAAGTGTTAGCTGTCATCATTATTACAATTATTAATCAATATATACATTTAATGTAGTGTTTTTTTAACCCGAAAGCAGTAGGTTTCTTAATAATAGATGACATCTTAGAATGGTGAGATTATAGACCAGGTGTAAGATAATGAGGGCCTGGAAAAGGGTGGTAGTTGTGAGAATTCTGAAGAAGTAAGTCTGAGAGAGATTAAAAAAAGAATTGACTTGATGACGTATTAGATATAGTGAATTAAGAAAAAGGAAAACTCTAAGACAACCCTCAGATTACACACTTTAATGAATGGGAAATAGCTTGATTAAGAAAGAAATGTTACTTGATCTGTGTAAAGTACTTACAAAAAGGCCTTGCACATGGAAAGCATTATATTTGTTAGTTTTAGTAGTAGGACTGTTTATACTTGTTATATACTTAAATTTGTTATCAGGTCATTTAATAAAGCTACCAAAATATGAAAGAACCTTGTACATAATTTACTAGTAGGGAATTTATATGTTCAAGGGAAAATAAATTATGTGTTTTAAATATTTTTCAGTATAAATCAATGAGGAAGAGTTCAAGTGGCAATGAAAATGATGAGGTAAGAAAAGATAATTATTTGAAATGTTTACTTATATGAAGTTGGCTCAGTGAGAGTAAAATGCAATCCATTTTTCAGATTCTTTGTTTTGATTTAATGCATGGTTTTTTTCCAACAATAAAAACATATGAGCATCATCATGCAGTTATTAATTTAATCATTTAATTTCCATATGTCCTTTAGAATGGAATTACTAATAATTCAGTTTTAGAATTTTATCATCATTCATCTTAGACCTGTAATCCATGGGTGTAAGTGTGTTTCTTTCATATCTTTTATGTTTCTAAGTCAGCCTGGTTGTCAATTGAGATTTTTTTTTAGGAACTTTGTTTAGGAACTCCTTCCACAAATTCTGCATACTATTTTAAAATTTAAAATTTGACTTCTACAGTTTGTGCATTACCATAAACCTTTCTACTGCACCAGTGTAAACTATGCAGCAACCTATCATTGTTGAAAAGATATATTCTCATTACTATAAATTTTGTGTATTTTTGTTGGAGAGATTGGTATTTAATTTCATGTTGGGTACTTGGTAGGGCTTCTGAAAATGTCTTCAGTTTTAGGAAATAGAGTCACACAGGGAAGAATAATGAATAGAGCCAGATGATTGGGCATCTGCCAGATCAGATGCCGATTTCTCTCCATGGCCTCTCCAGTAGTATTTACTGGGATGAATAAAAGTCAGCTATAGCTATAACTGGTCATATTTTCACTGTTAGTATTTATGCTTAAGCCTGAATTACATGTTTGGTATGGGTATGCTTGGCAATATTTACCCGTGCATGAGCACAATCAGTTCCTGCACACCTGTCTAAGCTTTCCATTGCACCAACTCCATAAGATCCCAGCTTACCCTTTAAATATTATTCCCAGGGAATGGCCTATTGTGTGGTCTCTAGCATGTCTTCACCAGCTGTCAAAGCTTCAGTAAATAACACCTGTGTACCTGCTGAAGCCTCTCAGATTTGTCTGGGAGAGGTTCAAGCCCTTGCAATCTTTTATCTGTCTTCTTACCTGCTTAGAATTTCTGCTGGATATATCTCATAAACCCAATAGGACTAAATATGTTCAAAACTGAGTTTTTTTAAAATTTTTGCTTGTAAACCCATTTTTTCACTAATATCCAACAGTTTGTGCAGTGGCTCTCAACTTTGGCTGTACACTAAAATTACCAAGTGAGCTTTAGACAATACTGTTGCCTGGGTCACACCCCCTAGATATTATAATTTAATTGGCATGTGGTATGATATGGTATGGACTGAGCAATGAAGTTTTTAATGTTTCCCATGTAAGTTTAATGTTCAGCCAAGGTTGAGAACTACTGAGTTAATGGAATCACCTTCCATCATCTAGCTGGAGCAGGGTCTGGCAAATTATGACCCACGGGCCAAATTTGACATGCTGTATGTGATTGTAATTGAAGCTTTGTCAGAAAACAGCCATACTCATTTGCCTATGGCTACTTTTTCATTACTGTGGCAGAGTTTGAGTATAGTAGCCCTCCTTTTTCTCCATTTCACTTTCCAAGGTTTCAGTTACCTGTGGTCAGCCACAGTCTAAAAATAGGTGAGTACAGTACAATAAGACACTTAGAGACCACATTTACATAACTTTTATTAGAATACATTGTTATAATTGTTCTATTTTATTATTAGTTATTGATGTTAATCTCATACCTGATTTATAAATTAAACTTTATCATAGGTATGTATTTATAGGAAAAAACATAGCACGTATATTATAAAGGATCTGGTACTATCTGCAGTTTCAGGCATTCACTGGGGTTCTTGGAACATATTCCTCATGGATTAGGGGAACAGTTAGTTGTCACAAAGCCTAAAATATTTGTCATCTGCCTTTGACAGAAAACATTTTGTTTTCCCTGTCTCCTCATACCCGCTTTTCTCTTGCCTGCCTCAATATCTAATCAGTAGCCAAGACTTACTGTTTGTTTATGTGCACTAAAATATTTTGCATACATTACGCTTTTTTTTCTACTGTTTCTGCTCTGGTGGAGGCCCCCATCCATTTCTTGCCTGTACTACTGCAATAGCCTCCTTGCTCTTCTCCCTTTCTCTAGTCCATTCTCACTGCAGCCGGAGTGGTCGTTTCAAAGAACACAGATGCAGTCAGGCTATTCCCTTGCTTGGAAACCTTCAATTTCCCCCCATAACTTAGAAGATAAATTCTAGATCTTCTTTTATCAAGCCCCTGCTTGCCACATCAGCCTTAATTCATATCTTGCTCTTCTTTCACCTTACCCTCCATTCACCTTACCCTCCAGCAAGACAAAACTGCTCAGAGGTTTTCTGCACTCATCTTTACATTTGTTGCTTCCATGCTTTGGTTCTTCTCCTCTCATCTTAGCATGTTATTCCCTTCTTTCTTCTTCTGGTAAACACTCAGTTTTTTACTGAATTTATACTTTCTCAGGATACTTGCCTTTCTCTACCATCTTTATCATCCCCCCAAGTGCCCCTTATCTGTGCCTCATAATATGCCATGCATTGTTCTGTATTATACTGAGAATGTTGTATTACCTGTATACATGAATCTATTTCTCTCTTCGACTGAAAGGTCCTTGGATGGGTGATATTTTACTAAATTTCAGTACTCTCAGTGTCTAGCACAGTGTCTGACATATAGTAGGTAGCCAATAATCATTTGTTGAATGAATGAATACATGTTCTATGTAGTGTGCATATTCAAAGTTAAATGTCCAAATTTTCGTATTTGGTTGGCAGTAGAATAGTCATTTAAAAATCATGGACCATTTAATGTTTTATTAAATGAAATTCTTTGTAATTATCAATAAGCCTATATTAGATACATGTAAATTTTCAAATGAAAGTTATTTCGGTTGATGGAGATTTTGCATGCCTTCATTTACATGTCTCAGGTTGTTAACACATCCGTGCTATTATATGTAGATAGTATTTTTCAAACTTTAAAGTACTATATTTCGAACCACTTGAGGGTCTTATTGAAATGTAGATTCTGATTAGTTAGGTCTTGGGTGAGGCCTAAGATTCTGCATTTCTAAACTCCCAGAGGATCCCTAGGCTGCTGGTTCACAGACCACATGTAGAGTGGCAATATGCTGGATGGTATATCTTTAGTAGTTCTTCCTTTAGTAGTTGATCAAAACAATTTTTGTTTTCCTTTTATATGTTTAAATCATCATTTGTATTGTAATTTCATCTTCCATCCTTTTATTTTTATGTTTTAGCAAGACAGTGATAATGCTAATATGTCACCACAATCTCCAGTATCATCTGAGGTACAAGTTCTGTTTTTATATGTTTTAAAAATATGTTTTGTATGTTTTCTGTGTTTTACATAAGATTCTTCCTTGCCAGTTCTCTGTAACCTGATTTTTTTTTGCAATGTAATATTCACTTATATTTTAAAATCCATGGCAGAATAGTTTGTACAAACCTTCTAGCCTATAAAAAGTTCTAAGAATGCCCTTTTTTGGTAAAAATATTGATACTAGCACTTGTTTGTTTATGATTTTCTTATTGGGAAGTGTCTGTAGATCACAGAAAAGAATTCACTTTATCAAATCTATGCTTTCTCATTCATCCATATTTTAAAATAAATGATAGATTTTAAGAACAACTTTCCAATTTTAAATTTGAAAAAAGTACTTCAGCATTGTGCAATGGCCTTTGGTTTTTCTTGTAACCAGTTAGGTCTGAAACCAATGCAAAAGAAATTTCCTTTTTCCACGAGAAACATCCCTGCAGTGGGTTGTTCCTATCGACAGGAGGTTACACCTTTTTGGAAGAATGGGTATCAGAAAGTTAGAGTTTGTGAAATCTCGATCAAATACTCTGGTGACTTGAATGACTGATTCTTCTAATTTATTTATTCAATTCTGTTGCTTAACAGCAAGAGATAAATTTTAAAAATTCTGAACTCTATCTCTTCTACTTCAGATTACCTTAAAGTGTATTGACATTAGTAAGTAAATGATTACACATTCATTTGATGAATTCAACACTTTGCCTAAAGTGTTGGATGGCCCAAATTCACCGTGTAACTTTGGTTACATAGATGCTATTAATATTTCATTATATGTAGGTGATGTTGCTTTTTTAATAGGCTAGGATTCTCTTTGTCTGTTGTTGTGGGTGATCTGCATTACAAAACTTTTAAATGGATTTGGACATTAATTTTATAAACATGTTTCTAAATTATTTATATGATAGGTAAAATGGTATACATACTTTTAGAAAACGATTTAAATTAAGATATCTTAAAATTAGTCTTTGTCAGATGCTTTTGTAATTCTTTTACTTAAGTTACAAGTATAAGCATATAAGTGACTACTGCCTATTTGCTTGATTTATGATCTTACGATCTGTGCTCACAGGATAGACTATTCACACCAAATTTCTCAAATAACTTACATTGCCATATGTGTATATATATATATATTTTTCTTTTCTTTTCTTTTTTTTATTGACACATGATCTCACTCTGTTGCCTAGGCTGGAGTGCAGTGGCACGATCTCAGATCACTGCAACCTCCACCTCCCACATTCAAGCGATTCTTGTGCCTCAGCCTCCCGAGTAGCTGGGACTACAGGCACATGCCACCATACCTGGCAAATTTTTGTATTTTTAGTAGAGACAGGGTTTCACCATGTTGATCAGGCTGGTCTTGAACTTCTAGCCTCAAGTGATCTACCTGCCTCGGCCTCCCAAAGTGTTGAGATTACAGATGTGAGTTTTATAATATATTTTTTATTTCATTTGGATCAGTGAAATTTTCATCTAGGAATTCATATTAATTTAACCAAAATAGTGAAGACAAACTGGGAGGCTTGTAGATTTGGATAGGGTGGTGAGTATGTATGTGTTTTGGTAACTCAACTGACGTTTAACTTGAACTGCATATCACATGTTAACAGAAGATTTAGGTAATCTACAGAATTCTGATTGCATTAATTTCATGTGTGAATGGAAAATAGTAAAACCAATTAGTGTAGTGCTTTTCTGTTAACAAAGTGCTTGCCTGTATATTTGAACCTAAAAGCAGCCCCATAAAATAGGTATGATTCTCATCATTTTACAGCTGAAGAGATGGGTAACTTTCCCAACTATCTTAGTTAATAAATGGCAGAGAAGTGACTGAAGCTGAGCCCTACTCACTTCACAGAGTTGTTGCACAGGTTAAATAAGGTGCTGCTAAGGTTACATTATTTTATCACTTTACACAATAGTTTCATTTAGTTATCTTATTTAATCTTCACAGTAACCTCATTTGAAAGATGAAGAAACAATCACAGAGAAATTATATGTTGTGCTCAAAACACAGCCTAAGCTTTCTAACTCCCCCTTCAGATTTAATGTACTACAAATCTTTCCACAGCAAACCACTGTGTGAAACATTTGAAACAATATGTATTCAAATATAAGAGATGATATTTATCATCTGTCATTCTGCAGTCCCTATACAAATATGTTTGCCTTCAGATTATCTACTGTTAGGTGTTAAGTCCATAGTAGATGCTGAGTAAATACTAAATTCACTTATCTTTTCCTTGACGCTTACTTCATTTTTTGGGAAACTTCAATCTGGTTCTTTCAAAAAGTACGATCTATTTTATACAGTTCACTAATGATTTTCATTTTCTTTCTACTATGAAAGTATTTAAAGCCTGTATAGTTAGCTCAACTAGCAAATATTAGTTGACCTCTTAAAAGTGAAATATATCAACTTGAATTGAAATGCAAGTTACTTTTCTCTTCACTAATCGTAGGGAAAATAAGTATTTCCCCAAACTGGAATGGATATGAATAAGCACCTTGATTATTTTGAAATAAAAGAAGTTGTATTATTTATTTATTTTTAACCTTTTAACTTTTTTTTAGGAATATGACAGAACTGATGGTTTTTCACACAGTCCCTTTGGCTTGAAGCCTAGATCAGGTAAATAGATATTCTGTAAATAAAATTTGTCAGTTATATTTGAAACTAGTTTCCCAGCTTAAATGGGATTGATTCCATAGTTTTAAGTACACATAGATTCTTTCCCCTCTCCTAAAAGCAATTTTCTCTTAATCTTATTTGTCTTTCCAATTCCCATTCCCATTTCTTTCTTCCTCTTTACCTTCAAGCTCCTGAAACCTCAGCTTTTTGCCTTAGATATACTGCAGTCTTATTTCTACTCTACTGTGACTGCTGTTAGAATGACCACTCTGCCAGCAGACCAAACACTGTTTGAAATTATAGCACTCCATTATATTGTGGTTTTATAAAGGGATCTTTTCGCATTTGGCAAGCCCAAAAGAAAATGGATCCATGTTACTTGGCAAGGTATTGAATTACAGTTTTTATTCCTGAATAACTGTATTGACCTTCAAGAATAATTTCCTTTTTTAAAAGATAAAAGGCTGACGTATGTTCAGTAATCATTTTTAACCTGGGCCATAAGTTTCTAATAACGTATGTTTGAATCAGAACATGTATAGGTAGTATAAATCATTAACACTTATCTTCCCTGTTGCTTTCAATTATGCATATAAATAGAGTTCAAATATATTCTTTAAAAATATTTGGAATGTATTAGTAAGTAATAATGTTTTATGTCGTTTTGTATTGATTCTTTTTATCATGCCTCTTTCCCCATCAATAGTTGCTCCTTCCCATTAACTTTGTAACAAGTTAGGAAATTTCTGTTTTTATAGCTTTTAGCCGCTCATCTCGCCAAGAATATGGGGCAGCAGATCCGGGATTTACAATGAGAAGAAAGATGGAACATTTACGGGAAGAGCGAGAGCAAATACGACAACTTCGCAACGTAAGTCAGATTGCTCTTTCAGATCTGCTTTGTGGAAATGGGTTTAACTTGGAAAATTAATAAGGCATATGGATTTTATTTTCAATGCTCCTTAAAATGTTTGGATTATACAACAATTAGTAATATAAACATATCACATGTATGTTTAGATAAAGTATCTGATTTATACCTGTTTCTCTGTAGAATCTTGAATCCAGGTTAAAAGTAATTTTGCCTGATGACATTGGAGCTGCACTGATGGATGGGGTTGTTCTTTGCCATTTAGCCAATCATATAAGGCCACGTTCTGTTGCTAGTATTCATGTACCATCACCAGCAGTGGTAAGTTTTGTTTACAGTTTGTTAGTTCTCTAAAGGAAGATATTGCTTCTTATAATTGTCTTTAAATAATATACCTCAGTGAACATAGTTTTCAGTTTTGATTAAGTTCCATAGAAAAATGCCTAAAAGTACATTTTTTCCCTTTTTACAGCCCAAACTGAGCATGGCAAAATGTCGAAGAAATGTAGAAAATTTTCTTGATGCTTGTAAAAAGTTGGGTGTCTCACAGGTAATTGTTATTTGTCTAACAACGTGATCACTTAAATTTGAATTTATTACATGCAAACTGGGATTCTTCTTAGAGCAATGAATAATGCTTTCTGAACATGAAAATGAATGCCTTCTCTTGGTACCTTCTCCTAAGCTCCAGCTTTAACTGTAGCAGTTATCTAATGAATGTTTTTAACTGCCTTTAAAGTCATTTATAAAATAGCTACAAATCTGGAAAATCATGCACATCACTGACCAAACATAACTCAGTGGCCATGTTTACAACTTGGTTGTGATGCCATTGTTACCATCTTTTTTTCTTTCTTTCTTTTTTTTTTTTCCAGAGAACATTTGGACTCCTTTGTAAGTCATTGGATAGATTCTGATTGGAAGATTTGCATTCAGTGTAAACAGCCTTTCAAACTTTATTTAAAATGCAAAATTGGAAATTATAGCAGCATATTATGATAGTATCTGTATTGGGCAAACTTTGAAATTTTTAGGAATTGTCTTACATTTCATGTAATAATTGCACTACTATGCAATTAATCATTAAAGCAGTATTGTAAATATATAAGGAACATGTGTAATCACAATATTGCTTCTTTGTAAAGTGTTATAAACCTAACCTCTACATGAATGACTATGGAGAAAAATGATATTGTTATCAGACCACAATTAAGTTGTTCTTGTTAAGCTGTCTTTTGAACAGTGTCTTAATAATCTGGTCTACAGATCCCATTTTAACCTCTTCCCTCAAGTAAGGAAACATAATTTAATGTGTAGAGAATCAGTGAATTGTTGGATAATTTGGAAATTACATGATGTTCTCTAATTACCTCTTATCTATACTTGATGTAATAGTGTTTTTTTTTGAGACGGAGTCTCACTCTGTTGCCCAGGCTGGAGTAGTGCAGTGGCATGATCTTGGCTCACTGCAACCGCTGCCTCCCGGTTCAAGCAATTTTCCTGCCTCAGCCTCCCAAGTAGCTGAGACTACAGGCACATGCCACCACACCCAGATAATTTTTTTATTTTTAGTAGAGACAGGGTTTCACCATGTTGGCCAGGCTGGTCTTGAACTCCTGACCTCAAGTGATCCACCCGCCTCGGCCTCCCAAACTGCTGGGATTACAGGCGCAAGCCACTGCGCTCAGTTGATGTGATGTTTTAAATTTTTAATTCTTAAAAATATTTATTGTTTCTTTTTTCTACTCTCAATCTTCCAATGGGGAAATAGCAAACTTAGCAACGCTTTCTCCAGCCATTACATTATACAGATTTTCCCATTTTGCCATTTTTTCTTTTTTAAAATTATAAAAAACCTTGTTTTAGAGATGGAGTCCCACTGTGTTGCCCAGGCTGGACTGGAACTCCTGAGCTCTAGACTTCTATTTCACGAATAACTGGGATTGCAAGCATTTGCTACCTCACTAATGTTATGTCATTTTTGTTTTAAGGGTTTTATTTTTAGCTTGAGTGTTTTTCCTCTGACCTCAGAATTGGTAATATATAATAATTTTTAAATTAATTTTCTTTGTTTTAGGATGTTTTCTAATTTTTAACAGCCTTATTGAGTTATTAACATACAATATAGTGCATATAAATAAAGTATACAATTTGATCAGTTTTGACATATGCATACACCATGAAATCATCACCACAGTCAAGATGATGAACATATCTACTGCCCCCCAAAATTTCCTCATGTGTCTTTCCAATCCTTCCTTCTCCAGCAGCCACTAATCTGCTTTCTGTCATTGTAGATTGTTTGCACTTTCTAGAGTTGTATATAAATGGAATGATACAATATGTATTATATTTTTCTATCTTCTTTCAGTCAGCATAATTATTTTATGACTCGTCAGTGTCATTGCATGTATGAATACACCATTGCTCTTCATTGCTAGATAGTATTTTATTGTATGGATATACCACAGTTTGTTGATCCCTTGACCTGCTGATGGATGTTTGGGTTGTTTCCAGTTTTAGTGGCTACTACATATAAAGCTGCTGTGAACATTTGTATACAAGTCTTTGTATGGATTTATGCATTCTTTAATTTTTGGTAAATACCTAGCAGTGGAATAACTGGAACATATGGTAGGTGCGTGCTTAACATTTTAAGAAAATACAAAACTCTTCCAAAGTGGTTGTACCATTTTACATTCCTGTCAGCAGTATGTGAGAGTTCCAGTTCCTCCACATCCTCACTGGCATTCAGTATGATCAGTCTTTTAGAAATTTTAGTCATTGTGATATGTATGTCCTGACTTGCCAGGGCAGTTTTAATTTGCATTTTCCTAAAGACTAATAATGCTGATCATATTTTCAAGGGCTTATTTGCCATCTGTATATCTTCTTTTTGAAGTACTTTGAAGTGTACTTCTTTTTTGAAGTACATATTCTAATCTGAGGTCTATTTTGTATTGGGTTGTTTATTTTCCTATGTTTGAGTTTCTTTACAAATTATGGATAAAGTCCTTTACCAGATTTATAAATATTACATCCAAATCTTTGTCTTATCCTTTCATTGTCCTTAGAGTGTCTTTCAAAGAGCAGGATCTTCAGTTATTGAAATACAATTTATTTTTTAAAATGGGCTGTGCTTTTTGTGTCAAACCTAGGAAATCTTTATATAATCCAAGGCCACAAAGATTTTTTTTCCTATGTTTACTTCTAGAAATTTTATAATCTTGAGTTTTATGTTCATGCCGATGATCAATTTTGAGTTAGTTTTTGTATGTGGTTAAAAAGTATGGATTGAAGTTCTCTTTTTTTAAGCCTGGGATTAGGCATATACATTGACTTTTTTAAGAAAATATTTTTATTGAGATATAATTAAAATGCCATAGCATTTACTGATTTAAAGTGTATAAATGGTTTTTAGTATGATCACAGAGTTCAACAACAGTTACAACAATCTGTTTAAAGTATTTTTGTCACCCCAGAAACAAAGCCCTTACCCATTCGTAGTCCCTCCCCTGTTCTTTCTATGGATTTGCCTACTCTAGACATTACATATAATGAAATCATACAATATGGGGTCTTTAGTGTCTGGCTTCTTTGACTTAGTATAATTTTTCCAAGGTTCATCCATTTGTAGCCTAAATCAGTACTTCATTTCTTTTTATGGCTGAATAGTGTTCTGTTCTAAATACATACCACATGTTGTTTATCCATTCATCAGTTGATAGACATTTGGGTTTTTTTCACTCATTGTTTATTATGAATAATGTTGCTTTGAACATCCATGAATAAGTTTTTCTTTGAACACCTGTTTTCAGTTCTCTTGGTTGTATACCTAGCAGTGAAATTTTTAGGTTATATGGTAACTCTATGTTTATAATATTTTTTAAGAAACTACCAAAATATGTTGCAAAGTGGCTCCACTATTTTTACATTTCCACCAGCAATATGTGAGGGTTCTAATTTCTTTATATCATCACCAACAATGGTTACTGTCTACCTTTTTGGTTCTAGCTATTTTAATGTGTGTGTGATGTGATATCTTATTGAGGTTTTGATTTGCATTTTCCTAATAGTTAATGATGTTGAGCATCTTAGCTTGTGCTTATTGATTTGTATATATTCTTTAGAGTAACGTCTATTCAAACCCTGTGTCCATTTCTGAGTTGGATTATTTATCTTTTTTTTTTTTTTTTTTTTTGAGTTGTAGTTATGTATTCTGGATACAAATTGCTTATGAGATATATGACTTGGAAATATTTTCTCCCATTCTGCAGGTTGTCTTTTCACTTTCTTGATGGTGTCATTTACAGCACAAAAGTTGCTAATTTGATGAAGTATAGTTTATCTCGTTTTTTCTTTTGCTGCTTATGATTTTGATATCATATCTAAGAAAACATTGTGTAATTCAAGGTCACAAAGATTTACATCTGTGTTTTCTTCTAAAAGTTTTATAGTTTTAGGGCTTACCTTTTTGTCTGTGATCCATTTTGAGATCAGTTTTGTGCATGGTATGAGGTACGGATCCAAATTCATTCTTTTACATGTGGATATTCAATTTTCCCAGCACCATTTTTTGATAAGATTCTTCTTTTCCCCATTGAATTGTCTGTCTTAGCATCTTTGTCAAAAATCAGTTGACCATAAACGTAAGGCTTTTTTTCTGGACTCTCAGTTTTTTATGACTAAATTCCTCATTCCAGTATCACACTGTCTTGCTTACTGTAGTTCTGTGATGCATTTTGAAATCAAGAAGTGTGAGTCTTCCAGCTTTGTTCTGTATCAAGGTCGTTTTGGCTATACTGGGTCCCTTGCATTTCCATATCAATTTTAGGATTGATTAGCTTGTCAATTTCTGCAAAAAAGCCAGTTGGGATTTTGCTGGGGATACCAAATCTGTAAAATGATTTGAGGAATATTGTCATCTTCACAATAATTATTCCTGTGATCCATTAACATGAGACATCTTTCCATTTATTTATATCTTTTAATTTTTATTCCAACAATGTTTTGTAGTTTTCAATGTGCGAGTCTTTCATTAGATTTGTTAAATTAAATGTTTAGTATTTTATTCTCTTTGGTACTATTATAAATACCATTATTTCCTTAATTCCACTGTCAATTTTTTATTGCTACTTTATAGAAATAGAAGTGATTTTCTTTTATTGATCTTGTATTCTGCAACCTTGCAGAACTCATTTATTAGTTCTAATAGTTTTTGTGTGTGTGTGTGTTTCTGTGCCTTAGGAGTTTCTTTATACAGAATCATGTAATTATTCTTTCAAAGAATTCATCCATTTCATCTAACTTGTCAAACTATTAGTATGAAGTTGTTTATAATGTCTCCTTATTATCATTTTAGTATTTATAGAATATCTTGTGGTGTCACTTCCCTTATTTATGATATTGGTAATTTGTGTATTCTCTCTTTTTTTCCTGATTAGCCTAGCTTGAGGTTTATGAATTTTTAAAAAATCTTCTAAATGAACTAACTTTGGGTTTCATTACTTTTTTTATCTATTGTTTTTTGGTTTTTTACTTTATTGTTTTCCTCTCTCATTCTCATTATTTGCACCTTTCTTTTGCCAGTGGTTCAATTTGCTCTTCTTTTTTTAGTTTCTAGAGTAGAGGCTGAAGTCATTGATTTGAAGCCTTTCTTCTTTTCTAGTGTACACTTCAGTGGTTATTTGAATAAATAAGCAAAATATTAAGAGGGCAACAAATATAGCAGTGAAGATGGAGATAAGGCAATAATTTTGAGAACTCTTTGTGGGATACCATCAGTAGTATTTGGAGAATTGGTTATGGGGATAAGGAAGAAAGAGGAAGACTCTTATATTTCACAGGTTTGTCAATGGAAATCGAATAGTGTATTACTCACTAAGACATGGATCACAGAAGGACAAGTTAATTTGGTAAAGTAATTCTGTTGTGGACACATTGATTTTGATATGTCTGTTAGATGTCCATTTGACTGTGTCTAGTTGGATATTTGTATTTGGAGCTCAATAGAGAGATCTTGGAAGGAAATAAAGACTTGGAAGTCATCAGTATGGAAGGGGTAGTTAAAACTGGAAATAGATGAGAATACCAAAAGAGAGGATATAGCGTAAAAGAGAAGAGAGTGAAGACAGAACCCTTGGAAACATTTGGGATGTTAGAAGAGGATCAGTGAGGGCTAATGAATGAAAGCTACTGCACAATTTCTGTCAGAAAAGTTGAAGTAGAAAAAATGGTGTCACAGAAGACAGGGGAGGGGTAAGGTTTCCAGAAAGGCATTAATCAAAAGCATAATATGACTGAGCAGTCAACTAGACATGTGCAACATTTGACATTTAAGATGACATTGGTGATTTTTACTAAAATAGTTTTAGTGGGCATATGCTTTAGGGTTAGATGTGAGATAGCAGTGGCTGAGTAGTGAATGGGAAATGCAAAAGTGGTGACCAACTCTTTTATAAACATTTTCTTTGTAGAAAAAGAGGTACAAGTGTAGAATGACAGCATTTCAAACAAGGCCAACTTCTATAATCTTTTTCTTACTATAAATTAAGAATCTAAAAACATTTTAGATTGCAATATTTATAAGAGAAGACTTAGAATTATGTATTTTTTTCTTTACATTTTACAGAAATCATGTTTTTAAAATCAAATTCTGACTTAATGTTATTACACTTCTAAAAAATGAATGTTCAAATACCTTTTTTTTTTTTTCTCCAGGAAAGACTTTGTTTGCCTCATCATATTTTGGAAGAACGAGGACTTGTGAAAGTTGGTGTCACAGTTCAGGCGCTCCTTGAATTACCAACAACCAAGGCATCTCAGCTTTCTATGGCTTGATATAACATTTAAAAATTTTGGCCGGGCGCGGTGGCTCAAGCCTGTAATCCCAGCACTTTGGGAGGCCGAGGCGGGCGGATCACGAGGTCAGAGATCGGCACCATCCGGCCAATATGTGAAACCCCAGCTCACTTTAAAATACAAAATCTAGCCGGGCGTGGCGGCTGCCTGTAGTCCCAGCTACTCGAGTTGGTGCAGGAGAATGGCTGGAACCTGGGAGCGGAGCTTGCAGTGAGCTTCAGACTGCCGCACGCACTCCAGCCTGGGTGATACAGCGACCTCGCCTCAAAAAAAAAAAACAAAAAACATTTTAAAAAATTTAAGTGTATAGTTTCATGGACAAAAGCATTCTCGCAAACATTTCAAATTCATGAATAAGAGTATTCCATCAGAAATAGTTTGCCTTAGGTCACGCCTTAGGATTTTAAAAAAATTACGTTGAAACATCAGACTTAAACATTGAATTGCCCAAACTTCTTTTGGGGGAAAACTGGATTAATTTAATAAGAGTATTTGATAAACTCAAATTCTCTTTTTACTAAATCAGTTGATAATCTTGATTATTTTTCAGAAAGCAGACTGATACTAAATTTAAAATGTAGTTTCAATTTAATAATCACGTTAGGTTTAATTTTTTTACATCATAGCATACTAGTAAACATCTGGATAAAGGTAATTGTTTTTTAGCAATTTAGAGCAATTCTATATTTGAGTTATTTAATACACTTCTAATTCTAATTTATACACAATTTCTTCAATCTTTGGTCTTAGTTTTCTAGAAAAAAAGGCGTAGAAGAAACAATTCTGGCTTTATATTAAATTCTTTTAGTATTATAGGTTGGTGCCAAAATATTTTCAGTTGTACTGTAGATTGTTTACATGTGAAGTGCCTGTGTAATTGATGACTCTTATATAGTCTTAAGCATTTTTGCAATTTTTTAAATGTATTTAAATAGAGTCAATGGAACTTTAAAATATTTTAGTAGATTTTGTAGGGTCAGTAATATGTGAGGATTTAAATGAGCCTCACATTGTGACATTTGTGATTTTTTAGTTAGTCCATTGCAGTTTCCCTTAAATTGGTTATTTCATGTTGTCAAAAATACCAATGTTAATATGGTTAATTTATGATATTTAATTTTGTGAAACTTAATCATCTTTTAAAATGTATTATTTGAAGAGTATTTTATTTCTGTATTGAAAATGTTACACAAAGCAGTAAAGTTTTTGAGAACTAGTGGAGTACTAATTATCAAGGACATTTTGATAAAACTGCCAAAGTTTGGGTTTATATCTTGCCTTTGAGCAGCATTATATCGGTGCTGCCTTTAGCTATATTCAGAGAGCAGCAGTTGAGGAATAGCCTTTTACTTAAAATCTGGCCATTTGTGAATCCTGTAAACCTTGTGATCTTCAATTACTTTGATGTTAAATTAAACACAGACTCTTCTATAAATATTTTCATGAGATACTATGTTACACAAAGTCCTTGTTTAACTTACATATGGGTAAATTTACATTGGTGGTATTACAGGAATTTTTCAAAAACATTACTGTAATGAATAACTGAGTTTCCTATAGAAAAATCTTAATAATTACTTTTGCAGTAACCAAGCAAGCATCATATCTTAAGTATGTGATCATTTGCACTTCTTACCTCTTAATATGGATGCAAGTTATTAAAACTGTTGGCCTGGGTATTTCAAAGGGTAAAAACTAGTGTGCCAAATGGTATAGGAACAAATGTACTTTTTTTGATCAGTTGGCATGAAGCCATAGAATTAAATTTTGGCTTTAGAAATCAGATGTGTTCATTACATTCCCCAAGGGTCAAATTGGAGCTTTTAAAGAATTAAAGCTTCTATGACTGTATGGTTTAAGAATTAAAGTATTAGTAATTTATTAAATATTTGAGCTTATTAGTTGTTAATTTTTTAGTTGGATTAAAAAAAAAAAACTCACACATTCTCCCTAGTGAAAACTTGGGTAATATATGTAAGAAATGGCAAATAAATACCTTAGTTAATGACTTTTTATGTAGAAATTTGACAGCATTACAAATTAAGTGACCATTTAAAACACAGCAATCATTCATACTGCTTTCATAGGTGTTATGATAGTCTCTGATTAATCAATCTAGTGTTAATTATTTTACAAGTGTTGTCCTGTTTCATATCTTTGAAGTAGTAGTGAAATTGTAGGCCATTTTCTTATTGCATTTCACTTACTTGTCAGTTAATTATTCCTTTAAAAAGAAAATACAGCAGAACCTCACTGTAGCATTCTTTACTGCAAAGCAAAATTCAATTTAAGATGGGCTTATCTGAGGTCCATATCATGGCAGTTCATTTACTCTTGTGCCAAATGGCAACACCACCTCTAAAGCAGTTTCACAGCATAGTCCCCTACAACGTTATACCAAGGCTCTGATGTATTTCTTTTAGTAGTTTCTAAGTGTAAAATTTATTCTAAATGTTTTTATGGCTATTATCTATTTCATCAGTTATTGAATTAAGAATGATTTTCATTACTTGAGTGGGATTTGTGATTTTATGACAGTTAAATAATCAAAAATATTTTATTAGGCCCCCAAAATTTAATAGATAGCTATTTCTGTTACATTTTATTACTGTATGGCACAAGAAAGAAGTGACATTGGGTATGTTAGAAATGAAATAAGTAAAAATGCATTACCATTTGTTTAATAATTATCTTTACAGAATGCTAGTTTAATGACTTTTTTAACTGAATTTTTTGAATAAATCAGAAATGTTTGTATTTGTCACAGATCTATCATAATTGATTTTCTGATGCATTTAAAAATAAATGGAACACTTAAATGTATATTACCGATGCAAACTGTGGATAAAGTTGAAAGACAAAATTTTAAGTCTGGGATTTCTTTTTTCCCTCTCTACCTCCTTTCTTACCATCATATCATCCATTTTTTGTCAGCATTTGATAGATGGTGTCTGTGTTCCCTAGTATACAAAAATAGCCAGACTTAGAATATTCAAAGTAAGTGGTTTAAAGGTCCAGATTCACTTTATATTGTGAAAGGAAAATAAATCTTGGGGCCCCAACATCACTAAGCTAAAGGGAAAGGTCAAGCTGGGAACTGCTTAGGGGAAACCTGCCTCCAATTCTATTCAAAGTCACCACTGTGCTCACTGAGATAAATGCCTATCTGATTGCCTCCTATGGAGAGGCTAATCAGAAACTTAAGAGAATGCAGCCATTTGTATCTTATCTACCCATGACCTGGAAGCCCCCTCCCCGCTTCCAGTTTTCCCGCCTTTCCGGACTGAAATAATGTTTGTCTTACATATGTTGATTGATGTCTTGTGTCTCCCCAAAATGTCTAAAACCAAGCTGTGCTCTGACCACCTTGGACACATGTCCTCAGGACTGCCTTCGGCTGTGTCGCAGGCACCATCCTCAACCTTGGCAAAATAAGCTTTCTAAATTAACCGAGACCTGTCTCAGATATTCAGGGTTCACATTTGGTAACCTTGAAGGGATTCTGAGTGGAGGCACCCCTGACCTTTGACAAATCTCTTATTGGTACTTGGTACCAACATGAGCTAACCGTATGGCTCAAACCCATAAGGCAATTTGTTGAGGTCTGGGAGCACCCCCTCCAGAGAATCCCTGATCTCCCAAAATCTGGTCGAAATCTAAAGTTTGTTTTGCTGTATGATTCCCTTTTTTGGAGTTTTACTTGCTCCCAACAAGGAAGGCAAGATTTCCTGCTTCCAGGACAATGGAAAGCAGGTAATCCCTTATGGAGTCTGAGCTTGCTCCCAACAGGGAAGATAGGTTTGAGTTTTTTCCTGCTTTTAGGATGGTAGAGCGCATTGTTCAGCCTGAGACCCATCTCTAGGTAAGTAACTGAATTGGGGTTTTGATTTGACTAAAATTAACAACCAGCTGGTTTTAATTTCTCCTTACCATTGGAGTGCTCAGTGATCATATCGTTGGGGGTTTTTTTGCTGTTGGTTGTTCCTGTCTTTCCCGCATCAGATTTGACCATCTCTACCTGATTTCGTCAAATCCGAGTGAGAATTCCAAATTATGGGTAAGATAGCCTCTCTAATTTGTCCAAAATTCCTTGCAGCTGCAAAAGGGGAAAAAAACAAAACCAAAAACCGTGCACTTGGTTTCTGTATTTGCTTCCTGTCTTGAAAAACAAACATTCTTTCATTTACTTTTCTTCCACCCTATTTTTTGCCATTTGCAGTACCAAAAAAAAAAAAAAAAAAAAAAAATCTAGAGGAGGCTTCTAATAACTTGAACCCCTTTAAAAAATTCAGAACAAAGGTATCACTCATCCCTTTTGGGGTGTTCTGTGTTGTCAACCTTGGCAAAACAAACTGTCTAAATTAACTGAGACCTGTCTCAAGTATTCGGGGTTCACAATATGTCATTTTCAGTAGGTAATATTTTCCTTAAATAACAATAATTTTTTATGATATCCTCACCAAATAATATTGCCTTTATGTAAGATAAACTATATAGCATAAATATAAGAGAACTTTTTTGTTTTTTTGTTTTTTTTAGACAGAGCCTTGCCCTGTCACCCAGGCTGGGGTGTAGTAGTGTGATTTCAGCTCACTGCAACCTCCACCTCCCCAGCTCAAGCGATTCTCATGCCTCAGCCTCTTGAGTAGCTGGGACTATAGGCACGCACCACCACACCCAGCTGATTTTTGTAGTTTTAGTTGAGATGGGGTTTTGCCATGTTGGCCAGGCTGATCTCGAACACCTGGTCTCAAGTTATGCACCCGCCTTGGCTTCTGAAAGTGCTGGGATTACAAGTGTGAGCCAACGCACCCAGCCAGTATAAGAGAACTTTATGTTAAATAAATGTGGAATAGGTAAAACTGTGATTTTTTTTTTTTTTTTTTTTTTTTTTTTTTTGAGACAGAGTCTTGCGCTGTTGCCCAGGCTGGAATGCAGTGGAGTGATCTTGGCTCACTGCAACCTCCACCTCCTGAGTTCAAGCAATTCTTCTGCCTCAGCCTCCCTAGTAGCTCAAACCACAGGCATACACCACCACACCAGCTGGTATTTGTATTTTTAGTAGAGATGGGGTTGGCCAGGCTGGTCTGAAACTCCTGACCTCAGGTGATCTGCCCACTTTGGCCTCCCAAAGTGCTGGGATTACAGGTGTGAGCCACCACGCCCAGCCAATTGTGATTAATTTTATTGTAGTTTTAGTGAAAGGTGTATTATTGAATTGCCCTTAAGCTATATGATTAAAAATTAATCTTTCTTTTTTCAGGTAAATTTAATATTTTAAAAATCCACATATTTTATTAAAATTAATTTGTAATTGTGATTTACCCTACAAGTAGAACGTCATCCAGGTAAATGTTATTGAAGATAATATTATTCGCTGTTTTATAGTTACTCATCCTAAACTTTCAGATTTAAACAAGTACTTAAGTAAGTAAATATTCGGTGTAAGTTTTTTGAAAACGATTCTAAGTTTATCACAGAATTTTGAATTATCTTTAGATAATCGTACTAAACTTGTTTCCTCCTTCAGTAAATCTACAGTTTTGGTACACTACATGGAATGGTCCTAGAATTCTCAGGAACCTATGTCACTATCCAGATCACTCCAGGGTACTGATATATTACTGTATATTAGATTCATGTGGAAATGCCCAGATATATTCTGGAATTGGTAAATTGGAAAATATCAATGTCATCTATTTCTTAAGGCATAAACTTCTCTAATCCTGTATTTCAAAACATGAAAAATATCCTTATGCTTACAGTGTTTAAATAGCTTAGAATTTCCACAGTTGTGTGTGTGTGTGTGTGTTTCATGTAAGGCTCCAGTTGTTTTAGCAAAAAAGAATCTTATTGCATTTGCATTGGAAAGCCAGAGTTTAGAAGTTATGAGAATTCTTACATAAAGAGTTTAGGATGGAAGGTTGGTGACTGAATAATTTGAGTTACCAAAGTAAAAACAGAAGTTTCTTTAAAATGTGGTCATTTTAAAATTTAAGTTATTGCATATTTTCCTCATTTCTTGGATACTTTATTTTGAGTACCCTGCCATTTATGGTTAGAGAAAAATAAATTTATTTTTACTCTAGTCCATTGATATGTATCAATGAATTATCTACCTAAATAGGTGAGAAATGTATTGGGTATGTATATATGTAAATGATAAATAGAAATAGATTTTTCAATAGCGAATTGAATGTTAGAAAACTTCAGATATTCATTTCCAATTCAAATAAACACAAAGTGATCCTGTATAATTTATGAAGTAGTAATTAAAATAATACCTTAGGGCAGTGATTCTTAAACTTTGGATTTTAGGAAATCCATATGAATCAATATGGATCACCTAAGGATTTTGTTAACGAAGTACAGATTGATTCAATAGGTCATGTGTGGCGTCTGAGATTCTGCGTTTCTAACAAGCTTCCAAGTAATGCTGGTCCAATAGCCAACTTGAATAATAAAGCCCTATAGTCGTTCAAGTGCTGTAGTAATATCAATTTACTGTACGATAGTATAGTAGTTTGATATTTTAAGAGATGTTTCAAGATCTTTACTTAACATTTTAAATTCTATTCTGAAATGTGTTCTACTTTATTAAGGGCTTTGGGATTTTCTTTATGATTTAAAAAGGTATACTTTGCGTTGTGATTAGTACTATCTAAAATTTTCATTTCTGAAAAATCATTTTAAACACACACAGCTGTATAATTTTCAAGATAAATTAAACTAGTCACAGGTATGTGTGATTATAAAATGGTCATATATATCTAAACAAGTTAAATTAACAAATATTAAAGCAAAAAGATGTCATCCTTCTTTTGTGGAGCACTTAGAAAACTACATGAATTTTTTTATAGTCTTGAGATCAGTCCATTTTCTTGCTATCCTTGCTTTTAAGTTGAACACATAATCATTTTTTCAGGATAGCATGTTAAATATAGACCTTATACAAATAAACTAATATATATTTAACGTAATAGTTATGTTTTGTGATCAGAGCTTAATTTTGAGATAAAGATAAATTTCTCCCCTTCACAAAACAAATGAGAAACGCTATTTCCTTCATTTAAAACATTTGGAATCATTTTACTCATTTTAATAGCCTTACAAAAGTTGTGGCTACATTGCTAGTTAGAAAACAAATCAAGATTGAAGTTAGCCTGAAATGCCAAAGGCAGTCAAATGCCTTTCATGGCAAGATATGACTCATGTACTTTGACAATAAATGGAAATATTAATAATTAAATATGAAAGGGAGGAGCACAGACATGTGCAACATTGAACTAGAACCTTTTTCTATAATTGAGTTATAAATAATAAAACATATCTTTATGTATGTCATTTATTATCTTTAACATCTAAGATTAACAACTGAGTAGAAATGAATATTATGCTGTAACTTAAATTTTAAAATCCCACATACTTGGATATAATCATGGTTAGTAGTGAATAAAATATATTTACAAATATACATTTTAACATATGGGCATAATTTTTAGGTATTTTGTACCACAGTTTTTCATTGTGAAAGATAAAGAAGAGCTTATGATACTTCTAGTATAATCGTAAAAAATTAAAACCATAAAAGAATTACAGAATTTGGGTATTGCCATATTTTCATTCTTCAGGCTAGGAAACTAAGGCCCAGAAATATGATTTGAACAATTATTTAAGGACTGAACTTTTTTGTAACCATCCCTGGATCATTTACCTACTCTACTAAAACTTACTTTGTATGTATGATTTTTGTTTTTTACAAATCTTTGAAGCTTTTATGTATGACCATTTGTTTGCAATATGTAACATTATTATACTGTGAAAAAATAATTCTGAATTAGTTAATTTGAAACACTGTTTTCAGCTCTTACTACATACCAGGTATTGGTACTGCAGGCCTTGTGGGTATGGCGATGAACAGGAAATGGTCTTTTTTTTTGAGAGCTTTATAAAGGAATTCAGTTGCTGGTTTCTGACTGTTGCATTAAAATAGATGAACATTTATAATATTAAATTTTGTTATTGAAATTTATCATTGGCCAGGCACGGTGGCTCATACCTGTAATCCCAGCACTTGGGGAGGCTGAGGCAGGCAGATCACTTGAGCCCAGGACTTCAAGGCCAGCCTGGGCAACGTGGTGAAACCCCTTCTTCACAAAAAAGACAAAAATTAGCCTGGTGTGGTGGTGCCCATCTGTGGTCTCAGCTACTTGGAAGGCTGAGGTGGGAAGATATCTTATCCCAGGGAGATTGAGGCTGTAGTGAGCTGTGATTACAGAGTGAGACCTGTCCCAAAAAAGAAAAGAAGAAATTTATTATTCTTAATTCTTATGTTTTACAAGCAATTTTTAAAGTTTACTTCTCAGTAGTAAACATTGCAATTGAATATTTATTGCCGCTAGTTGGTTCTAACAGTTGTTTTTTGAAAAATAATTTTACATGTTTATTTTTTCCCATTTCATTTTTTCTCTAGCTTTATTGAAGTATAATTGACAAAAATTGTATATATTTAAGCTATATAACCTGATGTTTGATGTATGTGTACGTCATGAAATGATAACTCTTATCAAGCTAATGAACATGTCCTTCACCTCAAAGTATTACCTTTCTTTTTTGGTGGTGAAACATTTACGATCTACCCTCTTGGCAAATTTAAAGTATACAATATAATATTACTAACTATAGTCACCATGCTGTTCATTAGATATCTAGAACTTATTCATGCTGCATAGCTAAAACTTTATATCCTTTGACCCATTTCCCCCAGCCCCAAACCCTGGAAACAACTGTGTCTGTTAAGGTGCTATAGCAGAATACCATATAACTTTTGTAGCTTATAAATAACAGAATTTTATTTTTCACAGTTTTGGAGGTAGAGAAATCCAAGATCAAGGCACAGGCAGACTTGGTGTCTGGTAAGGGCCCACTTTTTGGTTAATAGATGGTGCTTTCTCATTGTGTCCTCACATGGCAGAAGGGGCAATCAAGCTCCCTTAGGCCTCCTAAGGGCACAAATGCCATTCATGAGGGTTCCATCATTTTTTAAAATTTAATTTAATTTAATTTTAAGTTCTGGGGTACATGTACAGGATGTTCAGGTTTGTTACATAGGTAAATGTGTGCCATGGTTGTTTGCTGCACCTATCAACCCATCACCTAGATATTAGGCCCTGCATGCAGTAGCTGTTTATCCTGATGTTCTCCCTCCCCACTCCGTACCTCCAGAGAGGCCCCAGTATATGTTATTCCCCTCCCTGTGTCCATTTGTTCTCATTGTTCAGCTTCCACTTATAAGCAAGAACATGTGGTGTTTGGTTTTCTGTTCCTGTGTTTGTTTGCTGAGGATATTGGCTTCCAGTTCCATCCATGTCCCTGCAAAGGACATGATATCGTTCTGTTTTATGGCTGCAAGGTGTTCCATGGTGTACATGTACCACATTTTCTTTATCCAGTCTATCATTGATAGGAATTTGGGTTGATTCCATGTCTTTGGTATTGTGAATAGTGCTACAATGAACATATGCATGCATGTGTCTTTATAATAGAATGATTTATATTCCTTTGGGTATATACCCAATAATGGGACTGCTAGGTCAAATGATATTTCTGGTTCTAGGTCTTTGAGGAATCATCTCACTGTTTTCCACAATGATTGAACTAATTTGCCTTCCCACCAACAGTGTAAAAGTGTTCCTGTTTCTCCACAATCTTGCCAACAATCTGTTGTTTCTTGACTTTTTCATAATTGCCATTCTTGCTGGCACAAGAGGGTATCTTATTGTGTTTTTGATTTGTGTTTCTCTAATGATCAATGAAGTTGAACTTTTTCTTAATATGTTTCTTGGCCACATAAATGTCCTTTTGAGAAGCATCTGTGCATATCCATTGCCCACTTTTTAATGGGGTTGTTTCTTTTTTTCTTGTAAATTTGTTTAAGTTCCTTGTAGATTCTGGATATTAGATCTTTGTCAGATGGATAGATTGCAAAAATTTTCTCCTCTTCTGTAGGTTGTCTGTTCACTCTGATGATAGTTTATTTTGCTGTGCAGAAGCTCTTTAGTTTATTAGATCCCATTTGTGAATTTTTGCTTTTGTTGCAATTGCCTTTGATGTTTTCATCATGAAATCTTTGCCTGTGCCTATGTCCTGAATACTATTGCCTAGATTTTCTTGTAGGGTTTTCCTAGTTTTGGGATGTACATTTAAGTCTTTAATTCATCTTGAGTTAATTTTTGTATAAGGTGTAAGGAAGGAGTCTAGTTGCAATTTTAGGCATATGGCTAGCCAGTTTTCCCAGCACCATTTATTAAATAGGGAATCCTTTCCCCATTGCTTGTTTATGTCAACTTTGTTGAAGATCAGATAGTTGTAGGTGTGCAGTCTTATTTCTGAAATCTCTATTCTGTTCCATTGGTCTATGTGTCTGTTTTTGTACCAGTACCATGCTGTTTTGGTTACTGTAGCCTTGTAGTATAGTTTGAAGTCAAGTAGCATGTTGCCTCCAGCTTTGTTCTTTTTCCTTAGGATTGTCTTGGCTATATGGGCTCTCTTTTGGTTCCATATTAATTTTAAAGTAGTTTTTTTTCTAATTCTTTGAAGAGTTTCAATGGCAGTTTAATGGGAATACCAATTAATCTATAAATTACTTTGGGCAGTATGGCCATTTTCACAGTATTTTTTCTTCCTATCCATGAGTATGGAATGTTTTCCCATTTGTTTGTGTTCTCTGATTTCCTTGAGCAGTGGTTTGTAGTTCTCTTTGAAGAGGTCCTTCACTTCCCTTGTTAGCTGTATTCCTAGGTATTTTATTCTCTTTGTAGCAATTGTGAATGGGAGTTCATTCATGATTTGGCTCTCTGCTTGTCTGTTGTTGGTATATAGGAATGTTTGTGAATTTTGCACATTGATTTTGTTTCCGGAGGCTTTGCTGAAGTTGCTTATCATCTTAAGAAGCTTTTGGGCTGAGCCAATAGGATTTTCTAAATATAGGATCATGTCATCTGCAAAAAGAGACAGTTTGACTTCCTCTCTTTCTATTTGAATACCTTTTATTTATTTTTCTTGCCTGATTTCCCTGACAGAACTTCTAATACTGTGTTGAATAGGAGTGGTGAGAGAGACCATCTTTGTTTTGTGTGGATTTTCAAGGGGAATGCTTCCAGCTTTTGCCCATTCAGTATGATATTAACTGTGGCTTTGTCATAAATGGCTCTTATTATTTTGAGGTATGTTCCATCAATACTTAGTTTATGGAGTTTTTTTATGTGAAGGGATGGTTACTTTTATCTGAGGACTTTTCTGTGTGTATTGAGATAATCATGTGGTTTTTGTCTTTAGTTCCATTGATGTGATGAATTACTTTTATTGATTTTTGTATGTTGAACCAGCCTTGCATCCTGGGGATGAAGCTGACTTGATTGTATTGATAAACTTTTTGATGTGCTGCTGGATTTGGTTTGCCAGTATTTTACTGAGGATTTTTGCATCGACATTCATCAGGGTTATTGGCTTGAAGTGTTTTGGTTTTTGTTGTTGTTGTTGTATCTCTGCCAGGTTTTGGTATCAGGATGATGCTGGTCTCATAAAATGAGTTAGGGAGGAATTACTCCTTTTCAATCGTTTGGAATAGTTTCAGAAGAAATGGTAACAGTTCCTCTTTGTATCTCTCTGGTATAATTCAGATGTAAATCCATCTAGTCTTGGACTTTTTTTTTTTTTTTTTTTGGTTGCTAGGCTATTTATTACTGCCTCAATTTCAGAACTTGTTATTGGTCTATTCATAGATTCCATCTTCCTGGTTCAGTCTTGGGAGGGTGTATATATTCAGGAATTTATCCATTTCTTCTAGATTTTCTAGTTTATTTGCATAGAGGTGTTTACAGTAATCTCTGATAGTTGTTTGTATTTCTGAGTGGTCAGTGGTGATATCCCTTTTATCATTTTTATTGTCTCTCTTAGATTCTTCTCTTTTCATTATTAGTCTACCTAGCAGTCTATCTAGTTTATTAACTTTTTCAGAAAACCAGCTCCTGAATTTGTTGATTTTTTGAGTGGCTTTTCATGCCTCTGTCTTCTTCAGTTCTGCTCCGATCTTGGTTATTTCTTGTCTTCTGCTAGCTTTGGGATTTGTTCGCTGTGTGTCCTCTAGTTGTTTTAGTTCTGATGTTCATGTGTCAATTTGAGATCTTTCTAGCTTTTTGATGTGGGCATTTAGTGTTATAAATTTCCCTCTTAACACTGCTTTAATTGTATCCCAGAGATTATGGTACGTTGTCTCTTTGTTCTCATTGGTTTCAAAGAACTTCTTGATTTCTGCCTTAATTTCATTATTTACCTAGGAGCCATTCAGGAGCAGGTTGTTCAGTGTCCATGTAGTTTTGTGGTTTTGAGTGAGTTTCTTAATCTTGAATTCTAATTTGTTCGCTCTGTGGTCTGAGAGACTGTTTTTATTTCAGTTTATTTTGCATTTACTGAGGAGTGTTTTACTTCCAATTTTGTGATTGATTTTAGAGTAAGTGCCATGTGTCACCAAGAGGAATGTATATTCTTTTGTTTTGGGGTGGATAATTCTGTAGATATTTATCAGGTCCACTTGATCCAGAGCTGAGTTCAAGTCCTGAATATCCTTGTTAATTTTCTGTCTCGATGACCTAATATTGACAGTGGGGTGTTAAAGTCTCCCACTATTATTGTGTGGGAGTTTATATCTCTTTGTAGGTCTCTAAGAACTTGTTTTATGAATCTGGTTGCTCCTGTATTGGGTGGATATATATTTAGGATAGTTAGTTCTTCTTGTTGAATTGAACCCTTTACCATTATGTAATGCCCTTCTTTGTCGTTTTCTATGTTTGTTGGTTTAAAGTCTATTTTGTAAGAAACTAGGATTGCAACCCCTGCTTTTTTCTGTTTTGCATTTGCTTGGTAAATTTTCCTCCATCCCTTTATTTTGAGCCTATGTGTCTCTTTGTGCATGAGATGGGTCTCTTGAATACAGCACACCAATGCATCTTGACTCTTTATCCGGCTTGCTCTTCTGTGTCTTTTCATTGGGGCATTTAGCCCATTTACATTTAAGGTTAATATTGTTGCATGTGAATCTGATCCTGTCATTATGATCCTAGCTGATCATTTTGCAGACTTGTTGATGTAGTTGCTTCATAGTGTCCTTGGCCTTTGTACTTCAGTGTGTTTTTGTAGCAACTGGTAGCAGTTTTTCCTTTCCATATTTAGTGCTTCCTTCAAGGACTCTTGCCAGGCAGGCCTGGTGGTAACTGATTCCCTCAGCATTTGCTTGTCTGAAAATGATTTTATTGCTCCTTCACATATGAAGCTTAGTTTGGCCAGATACGAAATTCTGAGTTGGAAATTACTTTCTTTAAGAATGTTGAATATTGACCTACAGTCTCTTCTGATTTGTAGGGTGTCTGCTGAGAGGTCTGCTGTTAGTCTGATGGACTTCCCTTTGTAGGTGACCTGGCCTTTCTCTTTGACTGCCCTTAACATTTTTTCCTGCATTTCAGCCTTGGAGGATCTGATGATTTTGTTTTGGGGTTGATCTTCTCATGAAGTATCTTACTGGGATTTTCCGGATTTCCTTAATTTGAGTATTGGCCTGTCTTGCTAGGTTGGGGAAGTTCTCCTGGATGATATCCTGAAGTATGTTTTCCAACTTAGTTCTGTTCTCCCCATCTCTTTCAGGTACCCCAATCAGTCATAGGTTCAGTCTTTTTACATAATCCCATAGTTCTTAGAGGTTTTGTTCATTCCTTTTCATTCATTTTTCTCTAATCTTGTCTTACTCTCTTATTATAAAGTTTGTTATTATCCACCTTCTGAAGCCTGTTTTCCTCAGTTCATCCATCTCAGCCTCCACCCAGTTCGGTGCCCTTGCTGGAGAAGTGTTGTGATCATTTGGAGGAGAAGAAGCACTCTGGCTTTTTGAGTTTTCATTGTTTTTTTCACCAATTCTTTCTCATCTTCGTGAATTTATCTAGCTTTGATCTTTGAGGCCACTGACCTTTGGATGGGCTTTTTGTGGGGACTTTTTTGTTGATTTTGTTGTTGTTGTTGCTTTCTGTTTGTTTTTCTTTTAATAGTCAGGCCCCTCTTCCATAGCTGCTGCGATTTCCTGGGGGTCCACTCCAGAGCCTATTCTCTTGAGTCCCTCTCACTCCTGGAAGTGTCACCAGTAGAGGCTGCAGAATGGCAAAGACGGCTGCCTGCTTCTTCCTCTGGGATCTCCATCCCTGACGGGCACTGGTGCAGCAGGAACACGCCTATATAAGGTGTCTGGTGATCTGGTGGCCCCTGTTTAAGGGTCTCACCTAGTTAGGAAGCACAGGATCCAGGAGCTGCTTAACAAAGCACTCTGGCTGCCCCTTGGCAGATGGAGTGTGCTGCACTGAGGGCAGTCCCACTCATCCAGACTGCCCATATTCTCCAGAGCCATTAGGAGGAAAGACTAAGTCTTCTGATCCACATAGACTTTGGCCACTCCTCCCCACAGGGGCTCAGTCCTAGGGAGATCAGAGTTCTGTCCCTAAACACCTGGCTGCAGTTGCTGAAATTCCTGCATGGAGGCCCTGTCCGTCAGGAGGGATAGGTCAGGGTCCGGCCTAAAGAAGCAGTCTGGCCATGATCTGCTGTAACCACTGTGCTGCACTGTGGGGAATTCCGCCTGGTTTCAAACTGTTCAGTCTCCCTGGCACCAGCAGGAGAAAAATGGCAGCCTGGAGCTACAATGATGGTGGCCGCCCCTCCCTGCAGGAGCTCAGTCATAGGCAGCAGGCAGCCAGAGTGATGATGGCTGTCCCTCCCCCTGGGAACTTGGTAGCCTTAGGCAGTCTCCAGCCAAGTGGTCACTGAGAATGTGCACAGCTCTGTCCTTGGGACCTAAGACCCTATTGGCTTGGTCTCACAATGAGGATCTCCTGATTCTTGGGTTGCACAAATCTGTGGAAAAATCTGGTTTCCTTCGTGGGATAGCAGGATCACTCACTGCCTCCCTTGGCTGAGGGTGGGAGCTCCTCTTGCCCTGTGTGGCTCTCATGTAGGTCATTGCACCACCCTGCTTTTCCTTGCTCTCCGTGGGTTGCATCAGTCACCTACTCAGTCCCAATGAGAGAACCTGTATACCTCAGTTGCCTGTGCAAGATTCACTCATCATTTCTGTTCTTGTGGGAGCCTCCGACTGCATTTGTTTCTAGTCGGCTATCTTGGCCTCTCCCTGAGGGCTCCATCCTTATAAACGAATCACCTTCCAGAAGCCCAGGTTCTTAGTACCGTCACTGGGAATTAGGTTTCAACATATGAATTTTGGAGGCAGACACATTCAGAACATGGCAACCACCATTCTACTGTTTAGTTATATGCCTAGTTTGACTGTTTTAGATTCTACATCTAAGTGAAATCATGCAGTATTTGTCTTTCTTCGCCTGGTTTATTTCATTTAGCATAACGTCCTTCAGGTTCATCTGTATCATTGCAAATGACAGAGCTTCCTTCTTTTTTAAGGTTGAATAATATTTCATTTTGTGTATGTGTATACCACTATATGTGTGTATATAGAAAACTTTTATTTATCCATTCTTCTATCAAAGGACACTTTGGTTGATTTCATATCTTGGCTGTTGTGAATAACATTGCAATATACAGGAAAGTGCAGATATCTCTTCAAGATATTGATTTCATTTCCCTTGGATGTATATCCAGAAGTGGAATTGCTGGATTATATAGTAGTTCTATTTTTAATTTTTTGAGGAACCTCTATAGTTTCTCCATAATGACTGTGTACCATTTTACATTCCCACTAATACTGTGCAAAGGTTCCCTTTTTTCCACATTCTCACCAACAGTTGTTATCTTTTGACTTTTTGATTACAGCCATCCTAACAGGTGTGAGGTGATATGTCATTGTGGTTTTGATTTACATTTTCCTGATCATCAGTGATGTTGAGTATTTTTTCATATGCCTATTGGTCATTTGTATGTCTTTTGAGAAATGTGTATTCAGGTCCTTTGACGATTTTTTAATCAGGTTATTTGTTTTCCTGCTAGTGAGTTTCTTACATATTTTGGATATTAGCCCTTTATCAGATATATAGTTTGCAAATATTTTTTTCCATACCATAGGTTGTCCCTTCACTTTGTTCATTGTTTCCTTTGCTGTGCAGAAGCTTTTTAGTTTGATGCAATCCTGTTTCTTTCTTTCTTTTGTTTTTTAATGGAGTCTCACTCTGTTGCCAGGCTGGAGTGCAGTGGCGTGATCTCGGCTCACCGCAACCTCCAACTCCCTGGTTCAAGCTATTCTTCTGCCTCAGCCTCCTGAGTACCTGGGATTACAGGCATGCGCCACCATGCCCAGCTAATTTTTGTATTTTTAGTAGAGACGGGGTTTTACCATGTTGGCCAGGATGGTATTGATCTCCTGACCTCGTGATCTACCTGCCTCGGCCTCCCAAAGTGTTGGGATTACAGGTGTGAGCCACCATGCCTGGCCTCCTGTTTGTTTCTTATTTATTTTGGATATTAGCCCCTTATTAGATATAGAGTTTGCAAATATTTTCTCCATACCATAGGTTGTCTCTTCACTTCATTGATTCTTTTCTGCACAGCTTTTTAGTTTGATGCAATCCCATTTGTCTACTTTTGCTTTTGGGGTCATATTCAAAAATTCTTTGTCCAGACCAATGTTTAGATGCTTTGCCCCTATGTTTTCTTCTAGTGTTTTACAGTTTCAGGTCTTACATTTAAGTCTTTAATCCATATTGAGTTGTTTTTTATATATGGTGTGAGATTAGGATCCAGTTTCATTCTTCTACATGTTGATATCCAGTTGTCCCAACACTGTTATTGAGAAGACTGTTTTTTTCCCATTATGTGTTCTTGGGGCCTTTGTCAAAAATGAGTTGACCATAGATGTGTAGACTTATTTATTGGCTTTCTATCCTATTCTATTGGTTGATGTACCTCTTTTTATTTCAGTACTATGCTGTTTTGATTGCTATAGCTTTTGTAGTATATTTTGAAATCAGGTAATATGATGCCTCTTGCTTTGTTCTTCTTGGTAAGAGTTGTATTGGCTATTCTGGGTGTATTGTGGCTCCATATGAATTTTATGATTATTTCGTTTGATCTCTATGGAAAATGTCACTGAAATTTTGATAGGGATTGTGTTCAGTCTACAGATCACTTTGTGTAGTGTGGACATTTTAACAATATTAATTTTTCCAACTCATGAGTACAGGATATTTTTCCATGTATTTGTGTCTTAGTCAATCAATTTTTCATAGTTTTATTGTACAGATATTTTACCTCCTTTTTAAACATTTATTCCTAAGTATTTTGTTTATTCATTTTTGATGCTATTGTAAATGGGATTGTTTTATTTCTTTTTCAATAGTTTATTGTTAGTGTATAGAAATGCAACTGATTTTTGTATGTTGATTTTGTATCCTACAACTTTACTGAATTTATTATTTCTAACAGTTTTCTGGTGGAGATTTTGGGGTTTTCTATATATAAGATTATGTCATCTGCAAAGAGACTATTTTTCTTTATCTTTTTTATTTTGGATATCTTTTTTTTTTCTTGCCTCATTACTATGGCTAGGATTTCTAGGATCATCTTGAATAGAAGTGGTGAGAGTAGATATCTTTATTTGGTTCCTGAACTTAGAGGAAAAGCTTTTGGCTTTTCACCATTGAGTATATATTAACTGTGGGATTGTCATAGGTGACTTTTATCATGTTGAGTTTCATTTTTTCTACACCTTATTTGTTGATAGTTTTTTTAATCACAAAAGGATGTTAAATTTTGTTGAATGCTTTTTCTGCATCTATTCAGATGATCATATGATTTTTGTCCTTCATTCTATTAATGTGGTTCATCACATTTATTGATTTGTGAAAGTTGAACCATCTTCATATTCCAGGGATAAATCCCACTCAATCATGATGTGTGATCTGTTAATGTGCTGTTGAATTCAGTTTACTACTATTTTATTGAGGATATTTGCATCCATATTCAACTGGGATATTGGCCTCTAATTTTCTTTTCTTGTACTCTCTTCGTATGGCTTTGGTATCAGAGTAATGTTGGCCTTGTAAGATGAGTTTAGAAGTATTCTCGTCTCTTATTTTTTTGAAGAGTTGGAGAACGATTGGTGTTAATTCTTTAAATGTTTGGTAAAATTCACCTGTGAAGGCTTTTGTTCTTGGGCTTTTCTTCATGGAGAGCTTTTTTATTACTGATTCAGTCTTCTTATTCTTGATTAATCTGTTTCAATTTTCTATGTCTTCATGATTCTTGGTAAGTTGTGTATTTTTATGAGTTGATCCATTTCTTCAAGGTTATCCAATTTATTGCAGTATAATTATTCATAGTCTTTTATGATTCTTTGCATTTTTGTGGTATCAGTTGTAAGGTCTCCTCTTTTATTTTTAATTTTATTTATTTGAGTCTTTTGCCATTTTTTAATCTTTCTTAAGATTTGTAAATTGTTTGTCTTTTCAGTATACTAACTTGTTCGTGTCACAGATCTTTTCTCTTGTTTTCCTGTTCTCTGTTTGCCTTGTGTCTGCTCTTTTTATTATTTCTTTCATTTTGCCAACTTTTAGCTTAATTTATTCTTCTTTTTCTACTTTGTTGAAGTGTAAATTTAGATGTTTTATGTGAGATCTTTCTTTTTCTCAATGTAGGCATTTATCGCTATAAAATTCTCTCTTAGAACTGCTTTTGCTGCATCCAATACATTTTAGTATGTTGTGTTCCCATATTTGTTTGTCTCAATTTATTTTTTGATTTCCTTTTTGTTTTTTGACCCATTGGTTGTTCAGAAGTGTGATGTTTAATTTCCATACATTTGTGAATTTTCCAGTTTCCCTCATTACTGATTTCTAGTTTCATACTACTGTGGTCAGAATTGATGCTTGATAATATTTCATACTTAAATTTTTTAAGACTCATTTTGTGGCTTAACATATGACCTATCCTGGAGAATGTTCTGTGTGCGCTTGAGATGAATGTGTATTCTGCTGCTGTTGGATGGAATGTTCTGTATATGTCTGTTAGGTTTATTTGCTCTAGAGTGTTGTCCTGGTCTACTGTTTCCTTATTGATTTTTCTGTCTAGATGGTCTATCCATAGTTGAAAGTGGGGGATCAAAGTCCCCTACTATTATTGTATTGCTATCCATTTCTCCCTTCAGTTCTGTTACTATTTGCATTATGTATTTGGGTCTTCTGATGTTGTGTGCATATATATTGTTTTCTCTTTCTTCCTATGGCAAACCTGCAGCTGATAAATACAAATGGAAATGTTTTTCTGTCCGCTAGATATTTTTATAAACCAACATGTCTCTTTAATGTTGCTTCAGTCTGGTTTAATGTACTTTTCAGTCTGGTTGATCCACAGGAATAAAAGAGAAGAATGCCACAAAGTATCTTTAGTCCTACGACCTACACCTAAGTGTCTTTTAGGCAGACTTGATAGAAGTATGTTTTATTGCTAAAGGGATGAAGTGGGAGTGCTGAATAATAAAACGCAAGATTTAATGAGTTCTTATTAATACATATGTACATAGCATTGTACTGTATGCTTTAAGCATTATCTTGTGTGATCCTCAGAATAACACTATGAGAAGAGTACTCTCATTATCCTACTTTTACAGATGAGGAAACATAGGCCAGAGGTTAAGTAATCTGCTCAAGTTTACGTATGTTGTAGGTGTAAAATCTAGGATTCCAAGTCTTTGCCACATCAAAGAATGTTTGTTCTACCACATCACCTGTGGGAAATAAAGTTCCGTGTCCCTTCTAAGGAATTAATTATACCTGCTTTGTTTGTAGATTAAGTTATATTTGTTTTTGAAAAGTGTGTATATCTGTTTTCTGTTTTTATATCTTTCAGGAATTGCCACACTGTCTTCCACAATGGTTGAACTAATTGATATTCCCACTAACAGTGTATAAGTGTTTCTTGTTTGCTGAAACAACACCAGCGTCTGTTATTTTTTTACTTTTTACTAATAGCCATTCTGACTGGCATAAGATGGCATCTCATTGTGGTTTTGTTTTGCATTTTTTAATGATCCGTGATGGTGAGCTTTTTTTCATATGATTGTTGACCACATGTATATCTTATCTTGAAAAATGTCTGTTCATGTCCTTTGTGCACATTTTAATGTTTTTTTTTTTTTCTTGTAAATTTGTTCAGATTCCTTATAGATGCTGGATATTAGACCTTTGTGACATGCATGGTTTGCAAATATTTTCTCCATTCTGTAGGTTGTCTGTTTACTCTGCTGATAGTTTCCTTTGCTGTGACGAAGCTCCTAAGTTTAATTAGATCCCATTTGTCAAGTTTTGCTTTTGTTGCAGTTGCTTTTGGCATCTTCGTCATAAAATCTTTGTCCATTCCTATGTCCAGATTGGTATTGCCTACGTTGTCTTCTAGGGTTTTTATAGTTTTGGGTTTTATATTTAAACCTCTAATCCATCTTGAGTTAATTTTTATATACGGTGGAACAAAGGAGTCTAGTTTCAATTTTCTGCATATGGCTGGCCAGTTATCCCAACAATAGCAAAGACATGAAATAAACTTAAATGCCCATCAGTGATAGACTGAATAAAGAAAATGTGGTACATATACACCATGGAATACTATGCAGCCATAAAAAAGAATGAGATCATGTCCTTTGCAGGGACATGGATAGAGGCCATTATCCTTAGTAAACTAATGCAGAAACAGAAAATCAAATGCTGTATATTCTCATTTAAAAGTGGGAGATAAATGATGAGAAAATATGAACACATAAAGGGAAATAACACACACTGGGGCCTATTGGAGGGTGGAGAATGGGAGGAGGGAGCAGATCAGGAAAAATAACTATGGGTACTAGGCTTAATACCTGAATGATGAAATAATCTGTATAAATCTCCATAATCTCCATGACACAATTTTACCTGTATAACAAACCTGCTCATGTACCCCTGAACTTAAAAGTTAAAAAAAAATGTATCTGTTTTCTGTGTATACCTCCACAGGATATATTAGACCATATACATATTTGCATTATAACAAATATTTAATATACATTTTAATATAATAAAATAATTTAATTTCAAATAAAATATGTATGTGGGCTAATGTCCTGCAGATATTAAAATGGGTATTAACATTGTTCTTATATTGAGAAATTTGGTGAAATTGCATCTTTGAAATAATAAACAGTACATTCCATGACATGTTTTAACACTTCATTTGCAAATCATTCAGGAAATACTGAGTACCTTTTTTGTGCCAAGCATTCTGTAGAAGTACCAGGTATTTACCAGTGATTAAGACAGGTATCATTATCCTCAGGAGGCTCACAGTCATTGGATTATTCTATATGGAGTGCCTTGTTCAAGAGTTGTTTCTAAGCCTTCTATGACCCTTAAAAATGTAAATTACAGAGGTTATTACTTACTGTGGTGGTTAATTTTGTGTATCACCTTGACCAAATGAGGGGATGCCCAAGTAGCTGCTAATACATTATTTCTGTGTGTGTCTGGGAGGGTGGTTCTAGAAGAGGTTAGCATTTGAATCAGTGGACTGAGTAAAGAAGATCACCTTCATCAGTGTGGGTGGGCATCATTCACTCCATTGAAGGCCCTAAGAGAACAAAAAGGTGGAAGAAAGGTGAATTTGTCCTCGCTACTTAAACTTGGACATCCATCTTCCCCTGCGCTCAGACATCGGTGCTCCTTGTTCTTAGCCTTTGGACTTAGACTGTAACTTATACCATTGGCTCCCCTGGTTCTCAGGCTTTGGAGTTTGCACTGGAGTCCACTGTTAGCTTTCCTGAGCAGATAGATGTTAGATCGTGGAATTTCTCAGCCTCCATAATCATGTGGGCTTCTGGGCAGATGGCAGATCATGAGACTTCTCAGCCTTCATAATCGCGTGAGCCAATTCCTCATAACAAATCTCCTTTTTATATATGTCTATATATCCTATTGGTTCTGTTTCTCTGTAGAACCTAGACTCATATGCCATTGTGCTTTGGAAGTACATAACATGTTTGATTTCACATATTCATAGTTGGAGGGGAATTTTACTCAGAATCATGTCTTGAGTCTCACCTGTATCTAATTTAGATATTTAGATGAGATGTTGTACTCTAGACTTTTGTGCTGATGCTGGAATGAGTAAAGACTTTTGGGGTTATTGGGATGGAATGAATGTATTTTGCATGTGAGAAGGACAGGAATTTGGTGGGGGTCAGTGGCAGAATACTCTTGACTGTCTGTATCTCCCCCAATTTCATATATTGAAATGCTAACCACCCCCAGTGCGATGGTATTAGGATGTGGGGCCTTTGGGAGTTGATTAGGTCATGAGGGCAGAACCTTCATGAACGTGATTAGTGCCCTCATCTTTAAGAGACCTCAGAAAGCTTCCTCACCCCTTCTGACAAGGACACAACAAGAAGACAAGTCTATGAACCAGGAAGCAGACCCTCACCAGATACCAAATCTTCTAGCACCTTGATCTTGGACTTTCTAGCCTCTAGAACTGTGAGAAATACATTCCTGTTGCTCATAAGCCATCCTGTCTATGATATTCTGTTATAGTATCCCCAACAGACTAAGACTCTTACTATTTGGTCTATACTTCACTTACTTTTAAAAATAATAAGATTGTTTGAAATAAAAGTAATCAATAACCTCTGTGTCCATCCCATATAACTAGTTGATAAAGAAGAGCCAAGTAAGGAATGGGATGAGAGAACAAATATAGCAGAATACCCAAACTAAAGTAAATTATTATTATTTTGTTTAAAATTTAGTTATGAGCCTCCTGGCAGACAAGGAATACATTAATGCACCTAGATTGTTATTTTCTCTAGGCTTTGGACATCATTCAGTACTGCATTTGCTGAACCTTAAATGTAGTAAATGCTGTTATATATTGTGCAGAGTACAGGCCTTGCAGTTGGACAAATACTTTAATGCCCATTTCTTTTACCAGCTATGAAACTTTATGTTAATTTCACCCCTCTACATGGCTACAGTACTACATAGAATAGAGTAGATGAAATGAGAATTGCACAGATTGCCTAGCATAGCATCTCATGCAAAGTAAGTTTCCTCCAGTTGGGTATTAAACACATACCTGGCCAGAGATATTTTGTTGTGAAAATTACATCCTAATTCAGATGGAGGCTTTACATTGTTCATCTGCACGATTACCTGTAGGCAGCTACCAAACTTGGTTTGTAAACAAATATCATCTATTTAAAAGTCTAGCAGTTGCCCAGTTGAAATTGCAGATTTCCCCCATAATGTAAAAAAGATGACTTTACGCCAAAAAGTACTAAGGTAACTTCCTTAGCAACAAAATAGCTTTAATATGGTTCTTATAGGACACTGGATTTTTGAGCTGGAATGCTATTTCAGTGGGCCATCCAGAAGTAATTTATACCCTTAAAAAAATTTATCCTGCATTCTCAGTTGATGAATTTGCCTTACACTTCATTGAAAAACCGTCAGTTGGGGACCTCCTAATATTCCTACTTACAAACTTAACTATGCTTATACTTACTGGATTATTCAGTATGGTTACAATGGAAGATGTGTCTTTCTTCTTAAGATATTTTTTTTTTTTTTTTTTTTTGAGACGGAGTCTTATGCCATTCTCCTGCCTCAGTCTCTCGAGTAGCTGGCACTACAGGCGCCCGCCAACTCACCCGGCTAGTTTTTGTATTTTTTTTTTTTTTTTAGTAGAGACGGGGTTTCACCGTGTAAGCCAGGATGGTCTCGATCTCCTGACCTCGTGATCCACCCGTCTCGGCCTCCCAAAGTGCTGGGATTACAGGCTTGAGCCACCGCGCCCGGCCCCGTCTTTCTTCTTATCAAAGACGCATATTCTCTAAATAAACAACTAAGTACTTCATTTTTGGGGGTGATTATTCTTCTTGAATCTTTGATTCCCCCTCTCTACCTGGATTGTTACATTCAGCATAAAAGCGCATGCTAGTATCTCCCGTTTGAAAATGACCATACAATTCCCACAATACTTCAAGCAATTGGCTTGTTTTTTTGCTGGTCTTCAAACCCAAGTCTCTTAAAGGAGTACTATATGTATGCTGTTTCCACTTCATCACCTTCCACTCATTCTTAAATGCACTCTGTTTTAGCTTCCTACATCATCTCCTTACTGAAATTGATTGATTCCTGAATCATTATGAACTCCATTTTGCCAGATATGGTCACTTCTTCATACTCACCTTTTTTGACCTCTCAGCAACTTTCATCTCAGTTGACTCCACCCTCTTTGAAAGATTCTTTTTTCTCAGCTTTTTGTGACCTTATTGTATCTCAATTTGTTTTCTTATCCCCCTGAGTACTCCTATTCTACTTCTAAATAAATCTCAAATTTTAATGTACATTAAAATCACTTGGGAAGCTTGTTAAGATGGAGATTTTGAGGGCTTATTCTCAAGAGTTTCTGGTATAATCGTTCTGGATGAAGCCTAGGAATTTTTATCTTTAACCAACACTCCAAAAGATTATGATGTAGATGGCTTATGAATCATACTTTTGAGAAACTTTGCTCCTTAGGTCTCATTTCTGTGTCTCACCTCTCTATCTACTTTCTCCTTTGGAGAGCTCATCCATTTCTACTTTTGTGAATGCCTCTCAGCCCTGGCTGCGTATAGAGTCACCTACGAAGCTTTTGAAAAATGCCAATGTCCATTCCAGACCAATTAAGTTGCAAGCTCTATGGATATATTAGACTGGGGCTTTAGTAGTTTTAAACCCTTCCTGGGTTATTCTCATTTGCAGCCAGGATTGAGAACCGCTAATCTGTAGCCATATAACCCTTATCTTTAGCTCAACCCTTTCCTCAGTGGTTCAAATCTATGTAGTCAATGGCCTGCTTGACATCACATTGCTATATCTCAGACACTTCAAATCTAAAATGGTCAATAAAGAACTGTTGATTCTGCACCCTGTCCTCAAGCACATTCTTACTCAGAAGATAGTGAGTGGCTCATGACAGGAAACAGAGAGTCATCTTTTTTTTTTTTTTAACTTTATTTTCTATATTCAAGTCATTAGTAAGACTTGTTAGCTTTGTTTTCAGAATTTACCTCAACACTGTCTCATTTTTCCATTTCCACTGTCACCATTCTAGTCCAAGCCACCATCCTCTGTTGTTTGGACTGCTGCAATAGCCTCCTAACTGGCCTTGCTTCTACATTTGTTTCTCCAATCTATACTCCGCATGGCAAAGTCAAGTGACCTAAAGACATACATTATCATGTCATCGCTTCCTTAAAACATCTCACTTAAAATAAACCCTGACTTACCTCTTCATCTTCAGCTCTACTGTATTTCTTCTCCCAACCAATCATGCTCCAGCTATGTGGGCCTCGTTACCGTGCACTGACCCCACGAATGTATCAGGACCTTTGTATGCCGCCTGAAATGCAATTTCACAGAGGCTGACTTCTTAACATTTATCTTAAAAGTCTCCTCTTCTCTTCAAGAGTTCTCTCCTGTTATTCTGTGACACAGTATCCTGTTTATTTCTTTCGTAGTACTTATCAATGTGACAATTTATGTGTTCATAACACTTCCACACTAGATTATAAGATTCACTAGGGCTGGGATCTTAATGTGCTTTGTTTGTTACTGTATCTTTAACAGTTAACAAAGCGTCTGGTACCTAGTAGGAGCTCAATACAAATTTGAAATATGACTAACCAGATTTAATTAATATCCCCAGATAACTAAATTAAATGACTCCCTGAACCTCCCTTCCCTGCTCACTGACCTTGGCAAATTCCAATTTACCATTCAGGGACAAGGTTTCTTAGGGAACCCTTTGCCAACACCACCCTCTTCCCTGCCACATACAAGTTTGAGGTCTCTTTTAGACATTCTCATACACTTTTAAGAATTATTTTCCTAGTAAGTGTTTGTTTAATCAATTAATGGTGTATCAAAAAATCGGAAGCTATAACAAATTTCTTAGAAATGTTAGAGATGGAATCATTCCCACCTAGTTCACTTTATAAATAGTGAAGAAACAGTAAACCCTGGAAACTAGAACATGATTCATAAGTGGCTCCAATCTATAAATTCAAAGGCCGGATGTTTTTCATTAAATTCTGTAAAATTCTTATGTCATTATTAACTTCTCAATTGCATTAAAATAGTTACATAATAGTCAAAAGAAGACCATTTGTGTTTTTAAAACAGGATTTTCAGGAGGAAAGAAGAGAGGCAAAAAACGGGGCAAAAGGACAAAATTTTGAGGAGATATTTAGGAAACTGTTGAATTCTAATCTTGGGGAGAGCATTTTGGAAATGGAGTGAACATTACTTTGATTCCTTCCACCTAAATTATACCTGAACATTTAGAGTAAAAGGTTTTCCAAAGATTGGAGTTCCCAGTGATTTCAAAAATTTTGAACACAAAAATATTCTTTTCAGGACTTTGAAACTTTTATACAAAGTTTAAAAGGTTCCAGCTTTAAACTTCAAGCAGTTAATAAAATGAACAGTAACTGGTGGGATGATTATTTTTCTGGTAGGGAGAATTCTGCAATATGTAAAACATGGGGCTACAAAGCCAGGAGAAATATCTCCCAACCTCCAGTGTGCTTCCCTGTCTGTCACTGAATGAGATAAAGGGAAATGTGATCACAGTAGGGATAAGTAGAGAAGGGCCAGTTACTAATATTTACTGTCCTTTGATTAAAAATATGAGTGAGTTCCTTTCTTATTCCACAGGTTTTCAGTTAACAAGATTAAGTGGTAATTAGATATGATCAAGCACACATCTCCACTTTTTTTTTTTTTTTTAACTTGGAAGCTTGGTGAGCCATCAAAGAAGTTGTGTTTTGTTCACACCTTCTTCATTAAAATGGTATTGGTACATTCTACAACCAGTTGACAAAATATATTGTATTAAAAAATATTAACCAGTGGTGGTAGGACTTGCAGGCACTGAAATAAAAGTTGTAAGACTGCAAAGGGGCTGATTTACTTACCACAAAGTTGTGCCAGAGCAAAAAAGTTCTTTGACCTTGTATGTAGTTAAAATGCCATATATTTAACATTTTTAAAAATGTTGCAATTAGGGAAACATTATTTTGGTTTTTTTTAAAGACAGTTTATTTAAAAAGGAAGGAATCTTGGTCAAAATGGAGTTCTCAGTCCCGCTTTTGGCAACAGGGACAGGCATTGGGGCAGAGACTTTTTAAAGTCATTTATTTTCTTCCTATGGAGAGTACGTTTTCTCAATAGTACGTACTAAATGATCCTTTATTTTCTTTTTATTTGTGCTGCTACCTTTATCATTTATTAAATTCCATATATATGTGTCTATCTCTGAGACTTCTGTTTTGTTCTATAGGTCTATTAGATTAGTTACACCAATATCACAGTTTTTTAAAATGGAAAATATTGTTAGGGCCCTTTCCTTATCCTTATTAAGGTCGGCATAACAATTTGTGGACCCTTATCCTACTGCATACATTTTAGTACATTTATTGACTTAAAATTTTCAACTGGAATTTTGGCTGAGACTACATTAAGTTTAAATATTAATTTGGGGATAATTGATATATTTATAATGTCAACCCATTCAAGAACATTGAATGTATCTCTATTCAGATCATCTGTGTCCTCTATTAGAATTTTGTCATTTCCTCCATAGAGGTCTTGGGCCTCCCTGATTAACTTAATCCCTGGATATTATTCTAAGGCAATTGCAAATGGTATCTTATTAAAAGTATATATTTAATTTGTTATTTCTGGCATGGGAAAATGTTGATTTTGTATTTAATAATTTTGCTTAACTATTCTTAATTTTAATGATTTGCTGATTCTACTGATGCTTCTATGTGAATGACTATATAATTTTCAAGTAATAATGATTTTAAGGTCTTCTAATACACAAACCTCTTATTTGTTTGTAACATTGGCCAGGACCTGCAGTACTGTGTTAAACTATGGTGTTGACTAGCTTCAGTTTTCTCTTCTTGGTCTTAACAGGAATGTAATTAATGTTATTCCATTAAATATAATATTTTCTGTGGGTTTTTGAATATCAAGTATCCTAGTTTTCTCGATTTTTTACATAATCAAAAGGAGATGTTGAACCTATCAAATACTTTTCTGCATCAATTGTAATATAATCCAATAATCTGTTATGTGGTGATTTACATGAATATATTTTCTGATGTATTGATGAGATAAATCCCACTTGCTCATAATTTTATAGTACTTTATATTTCACTTGGCTACTCTGATATTAGCCCTATTGTCATACACATCTACTCTCATTGTAGTGCAATTATTATCTCAAAGCAATGCAGTGTAGAGGCAAAACCAAAACATAAACTTCTTTTTCCTAACCATTCTTCTCGCTGCTGCCTCCAACTAATGTCTGCACCAGGTGCAGCCCACTGTTCCACTTCACATACATACATTCATGTCTTCGTAGTGGGATTTTAAGGATATTTTATTAGTTCTCAAGGCTTATGTTTCCCTTTATAGTTTCTCTAGAGTTAAGTTTGGGGAGGGAGGCAGTATAGGTTAGTACATGGGAAAATCAAAACAAATATTGCCTGTACTAAGTGATAACAACAATGGTTAATTTGAGGAATTAAAATATAAGATGAAAATAAAATACCAGATCATATTTACATACTGTATTAGTATGTTCTCATACTGCTAATAAAGACATACCCGAGACTGGGTAATTTATGAAAAAGGTTTAATTGACTCACAGTTCCACATGGATAGAGAGGCCTCACCATCATGGCTGAAGGTGAATGAGGAACAAAGTCAAGTCTTACATGGTGGCAGGCAAGAGAGAGCATGTGCAGGGGAACTCCTTTTTATAAAACCATCAGATCTTGTGAGAGTTATTCACTATCATGAGAACAGCATGGGAAAGAACCACCCCCATGATTCAATTATCTCCCACTGGGTCCCTCTCATAATACTTGGGAATTATGGGAACTTGAATTCAAGATGAGATTTGGGTAGGGACACAGCCAAACCATATCATTCCACTCCTAGCCCCTGCCAAATCTCATGTCCTCACATTTCAAAACCAATCATGCCTTCCCAACAGTTCCCCAAAGTCGTAACTCATTTCAGCATTAACTCAAAAGTCAACAGTCCAAAGTCTCATCTGAGACAAGGCAAGCCCCTTCCACCTAGGAGCCTGTGAAATCCAAAGCAAGTTAGTTACTTCCTAGATAGAATGCAGGTACAGGCATTGGGTAAATACAACCCTTCCAAGTGGGAGAAATTGTCCAAACCAAAAGGGCTACAGGCCCCATGCAAGTTTGAAATCCAGGGGGCAGTCAAATCTTAAAGCTCCAAAATGATCTCCTTTGACTCCATGTTTCACATCCAGGTCACACTGATGCAAGAGATAGGTTCCCATGGTCTTGGGCAGCTCTTCCCCTGTGGCTTTACAGGGTAAAACCCCTCTCCTGACTTCTTTCACCAGCTGATGTTGAGTGTCTGCAGGTTTTCCAGGTGCATGGTGCAAGCTGTCGGTAGATCAACCTTTCTTGGGTCTGGAGAATGGTAGTCCTTCTCTCACAGTTCCACTAGGCAGTGCCTTAGTGGAGACTCTGTGTGAGGGTTCCAACCCCACATTTCCCTTCCACACTGTCCTAACAGAGGTTCTTCATGAGGGCTCTGCCTCTGCAGCACACATCTGCCTGGACATCTAGGCATTTTGATACATTTTCTGAGATCTAGGCAGAGGTTTCCAAACCTCAATTCTTGACTTATGTGCATCCATAGGCCCAACACCACATGTCAGCTGCCAAGGCTTGGGGCTTGCACCCTCTGAAGCAACAGCCTAAGCTCTGTGTTGGCCCCTTTTAGCCATGGCTGGGACACAGGGCATCCAGTCCCAAGACTGCACAAAACAGCAAGGCCCTGGGTCCAGCCCACAAAACCATTTTTTGCCTCCTAGGTATCTGGGCCTGTGATGGGAGGGGCTGCCGTGAAGACTTCCAACATGCCCTGGAGACATTTTCCCCATTGTCTTGGTAATTAACATTTGGCTCCTCTTTACTTATGCAGACTTCTGCAGCCAGCTTGAATTTCTCCTCAGAAAGTGGGGTTTTCTTTTCTATTGCATCATCAGGATGCAAATTTTCTGAACTTTTATGCTCTGCTTCCCTTCTAAACATAAGTTCCAATTCTAAACTATATTTTTGTGAATACATAAAACGAAATGCTTTTAACAGCACCCAAATCACCTCTTGAATGCTTTGCTACTTAGAAATTTCTTCCACCAGGTACCCTAAATCATTTCTCTCAAGTTCAAAGTTTGACAGATCTCTAGGCCAGGGGTAAAATGCCACCAGTCTTTTTGCTAAAGCATAGCAAGAGTCACCTTTGCTCCATTTTCTAGCAAGTTCCTCATCTCCATCTGAGACCACCTCAGCCAGGACTTTATTGTCTATGTTACTATCAGCATTTTGAGCAAAGCCATTCAACAAGTCTCTAGGAAGTTCCAAACTTTCTCACATCTTCCTGTCTTCTGAGCCCCCCAAACTGTTCCAACCTGTTACCCAGTTCCAAAATTGCTTCCACATTTTCGGTTATCTTTACAGCAGTGCTGCACTACCTGGTACCAATTTACTCTATTAGTCTGTTCTCACACTGCTAATAAAGACATACCCAAGACTGGGTAACTTATAAAGGAAAGAAGTTTAATTGACTTATAGTTCCACATGGCTGGCGAGGCCTCACAATCATGGCTGAAGGTGAATGAGGAGCAAAGTCAAGTCTTACATGGCAGCAGACAAGAGAGAGCATGTGAAGGGGAACTCCCCTTTATAAAACTATCAGATCTTGTGAGAGTTATTCACTATTGTGAGAACAGCGTGGGAAAGATCTGCCCCCATGATTCAATTACCTCCCATTGGGTCCCTCTCATGACGTGGGAATTATGGGAGCTAGAATTCCAGATGAGATTTGGATGGGGACACAGCCATACCATATCACATACCTTGTGAGGGAGGTATCATCTGAGTTAATGTTCTGTGGCCCTTGTCTTCTCAAAAGAAGGTAAAATGTTTAACTTTAGACATTAAGTATGCATGAGAAAATACCAAGGGTAACCATTAAATGGTTAAAGAGAGAGTATTCTAAAGTAAGGGTAAAATGACCTAAGAGGAAAAAATGAAGGATGATGAGAGAAATGCTTCTGCATTGGTGGGGTAAGGACCTCTGAAAATTCATTCCTTCATAAAGGCAATGACAATGAGGCAGGAGAATAGAGTCAAGAGACAGGGAACCTTCACATCAGCCTCTGATTGGTCACAGACCAAACCTTCAGCCTCTGATTTGTCACAAGCCAAATCTTCACTTCAGCCTTTGATTGTTCACTGGCTAAACCTTCAGCCTATGATGGGTTATGAGCCAAAACTTTATTTACATATGGTGTAACCAATGAGAAACCTCTAAAGGATACTTAAATCCCAGAAAATATTGCAACTGGGGACCTTGAGCCACTTGATTGAGCCTGTTCCCACCCTGTGGAGTGTACTTTCACTTCAATAAACCTGTGCTTTCACTGCTTCATTCTTTCGCTGCTTTGTGCATTTTGTTCAGTTCTTTGATCAACACACCAAGAATCTGGAAAACTTGTAGTCAAGACCCTCCATCAGTAACAAGAACACTAGCAAAAATTGCCAAAATTAACTTTCTCATGATTCTGGAAATCAACCAAAGGTCTCCAACAATCCAAGGAACATTTATTTAAGAAAAATGGCCGAATTTCAGTAAGAATGCTGAGAATTATGACATTTTTAGCCTGTCCTGTCCCCATACTCTCCCCTACTCTGTGATAGCCTTGAAAACCAACAGCCACAGAATCATATGTATCTGTGCATATCTGCAACTTAGCAAATACAGAAGGGGGCAGAATGGGCTGGAGCTCTCAAAAGAATCCTAGCTCAATAATTGTCACTATTTGATCATTCTGGCAGTTCCTTGGAAAAACCTTATTCTCAGGACTGGTCTTTATTTGGTTTCATTCTTGACTTGCTCAATGAAAAAAGGCCTATCCCCAGGATATTTTCCATTAAAAAAATTAGAAGCAATTGTTTGACATCACAGTTTCTTGAGGCATCAGCAACAGTTGGGTTAAACAAACAGTAGGCCCCAAAACATAAAAATCTGGAGAATGAGATGTCCAAATGGGTCATTGAAAAATTCTGACATATTTCTGGAGATCCAGATGGCCATACACAAGTGCAAGACTGGGTGCATACAAAAGAAAGACCTAAGAAGACCCTAGTGTCTTGCCTCTGGCTAACTTTGAAGCTCTGCATAGGCAAGCAATGAAGGATAAGGCAGATTTCCAAACTGTCAGAGCATTGAAGGCATTCTCCAACAAATAAACAGAGCCCTGAGGGCAGACTTTTTGATTGAAGGCATTTAAGATAATCTCTGTTTAATCATTTGCTGACCACTAAACTATCTGAACAGAGACATCCGTGGCTGCTCACAGTGAAGAATACAGACTCTAAAGAGTTAGTTCAGGGAAATCACTAGGCAAACAGTGATAACAACAAACCCTGGGTGGATAGTTGGGGATGTCTGACTTCCAGAGTTGCCACATTATATAACATAGCCAGTTCTCAACAAGAAATTGAAAAACATACAAAGAAATGGAAAATATGGTGCATATACAGGAAAAGTAGTCATTAGACCTGAGGAAGCCCACATGTTTGATATACTGTGCAAAATTCATAAACAATTATAAATGTTCACAAAACTAAAGGAAATCATGCTTCAAGAATTAAAGGAATTATAAACATGATGTTTACCAAATAGAGAAGATAAAGAGATAAAATCTATATGAGAGAATCAAATAAAAATTTTACATTTGAAATGTAGTTCATTAGGGTGCAGGGGCATAGCAGAGGGTGGAGCTCAAAAGCACGTTTGAGCTCACAAGAATAAGAAATCTTAAAAGTAGGAACACTTGAGAGGATCTATTCAGAGGAACAGAAAAAAAGAAAAAGCAGAAACCTGTGGGACACCATCAAGTGTACCAACTTACACATAATGGGACTTCCAATAAAAAAAAAAAAGCAGGCCATTAAGCACATTTTGAAGAAATAATGGCTGAGAACTTTCCAAATTTTATGAAAATTTACATACTAAGAAGTTCAATAAACTGAGTAAAATAAATACATCTACACCAAGACAAATGATATTCAAACTTATCAAAAGACAAGAGAAATTTGAAAGATGCAAGAGAAAAATGACTGATCAGGTGCAAGAGATCCTCAATAAGATTACTAATTTCTCATTAGTAAAAAATAGAGGCCATATAAGGCAGTGGGATGGCATTCAATGTGCTGAAAGGAAAAGATTCAAATAAGAATTCTGTAACAAGATTATTAAAAAATGAAGGAGGAAAGAAATGACAGAATTCAACACTAGCAGACCCATCATATAAGAAACACTAACAGGTAATCAATCTTTTAACCTGAAATGAAGGAATGATGGGCAGTGACTTGAATCTACATGAAGAGATAAGGAACATCATTATAGGTAAATATAATACTCAATGTAAATGCATTTTTGTTTGTAACTCTTCTCCTATCTGACTTGAAAGACATCAGCATAAAGCAATATTGAGAAAACTGTTGACGGGTTTATAATGTACAAAGATGTAATGTGTATTGTGGGCGGAAAGCAACCCAGGTGGCAAAGCAAGAGGCTGAGGGCACAGCCTGTTCCAATATAATAAAGAAAATAGTTAGAATAAGAAAAGTTATAATAGAAATAGGATATAGAGATGATCATATATGAATATTATTAATCATTAGCTTTAGTATCAATCTCTCTTTTACTATTACAATAATCTCTGTTTTATTATTATAACTGAGGAAAAACCAGGCCATACAGACTCAGGAGCTGAAGGGACATCGTGAGAAGCAACCAGAAGACAGTGGGCAAATGACATGAATAGACTAGGACTTCTGACCCAGGAATTTTACTTTTAGGTGTCACTCAAGAGAAATAAAAATATATATCCACACACGATTTTGTTCATGGATGTTTATACCAGCATTATTTATAATAGCCCAAAGTAGAAACAACCTAGATGTCCATTAACTGATGAACAAATAAGCAAAACATGGTGTATCCACACAATGGAATATTATTAGGCAATGAAAAGGAATGATGAATTGACACATGCTACATCATGGATTAACCTTGAAAACATGCTAAGAAGTCAGTCACAAAAGACCAACATTATATGATTTCATTTATATGAAATGTCCAGAATAGGTAAATCTATAGAGACAGAACATAGATTAATGGTTGTTTAGGGCTGACAGTTTTGGGGCAGGGCATGGCCTGAACCTGCGAATGCATATGGGATTTCTTTTTGTGATGATAAAAACATTCTAAAATTGAGAGTGTTGAACGTTACACAACTCTGTATGCTAAAAACCATTGAGTTTTATACTTTAAAATTAGAGTAACTTCTATGATATGTGACTTGTATCTCAATAAAATTATTTTTAAAAGATTACAAAACAGGGAGAAAAGCAAGACAAAAGAACTATGAAAATTTTAGGCAATAAATGTAAATGGAGCTAAATTTCCAGTTGAAGACAAAGATTGACAGACTGAATTTAAAAATATAAGAGATTAAAACAACCAAGTATATGTTATTTAAAAGATACACTGAAAGGTTGAATGTAAAATCCTGGTAAAGTTAGCAGATATATTTCAACAGTAGAGAACTTATGTATTATACTATTATGGGGCAAAATAGACAAAAACTATGACACATTGCTAGAAAAAGTTACCATATAATAAAAATTTCAACTCATCATGTAGTTACTAAAAAGCCCAAATTTCTGTGCATCTAATATCTTTGCCTTAAAATACATGAAGCAAAGTTTATAGAAACAAAATGAAAAATTAACAAATCTATCACCAATGTTTTAGCATATCTTTCTCACTGTTTGAGTCATCAAGCAGATCAAAAAATCAGTAAGGATAAAGAAGATTTTAATAGCACAATTAACATGTATATTTAAGTATACTTTTAGATAAAACACTTTATCAAGCAAGTGGTAGGCCACATAACATGGGAGTTAAGGATACTGCCAAGAGAGGGTTGAAGTGATAGACCATGCAACCTAAGTTTGATAGGGAGGTAAAACAAAGACAAAGGATGGTTCATATGGGTGAAGTAAATGGGTCTGTGAGCTATGGTTGAAGAACTGACGTCTTGAGATTGATAGAGTGAGATTCTTAAAAATGTTGTCAAATTGTATAGTGGCCAGATTTATTTCAGAGGTAATTAGTCATGAGTGATTACAAGGTCCAGAGTGTCGCCATGGAAGTGGATTGCTGAAATGGGGTAGAAGTCATGGAAGATAAAGAGATTAAGATACTGAAAGTTCAGAATGCTGAGTGAGTCATTAACTTAGATTTGAAATACCCCAGGACTTCAGCACTGGGAATGGAAAAGAAGACAAATGAAACATGTGTTTAATGTTAATTGAATGGAGGAACATTAGCAGTAATTGGTAGAATCTGCAACCAAAGAAGATGGGGTTAGAGCTGACTGCATGAACTGAGGTTTTCACAAAGTAGATGTGTGAAGTTGTGGAAGCAGTAGTATAAAATTAAAAGGATACTGATCCCATCACTTGACCCAGCGCTGAATTGAATGTGGAAGAAATAGCAGCCTCCACTTGATGGCGTGGCAAGAGATGTGTTATCCAGAGATCACTCTATTTAAATTAAAGTCAGAGAAGAAAGTTAACCATCAGCGAAGGACCACAGTTTGTTAAAGTGTAATGGATGTTTTAAAAGGCACAATGGAGAGTTAAGAGATTAAGCCGTCAGTGTAAATTTAGTCAGGGAAAAAGAAATAGTAATTAATAAGGCATGACAGCTTTATACATATAACCCACATATGAGATAAATTTGTAAGAGCGATAAGAAAAGGTCTCATAAGAACATACATGAGGGAACAATTATTTCTATGTGCCTAGGGTGTGTGTGTGGGTGGGGGGGGGTGGATTGTGGAAATGAAGGGAAAGCTGAAGAACAAAAGTGATATTTGAGAGTTGGATCTTTAAGCATGAGTTAATAATGGCTGAAGGTGGTGAGGGCATCCCAGATAGAAAAAGCATTAGGAAAAAAAAAAAAAAAAACAAGTCTGAAACTACATAGTACAGCTAGGAGAAATAAATCCTGGGTATTAGTGTATAAGATGCATGGAAATGAATGACTGCAGATGAGATTGGAAAGGTAGACTAGGTTAGGTTATGAAAAATCTTGAACTCCATGCTAAGGAATTTAGCTATAATTCTGTAAGTAATGGACATGAATGAGGGACTGTAAGCAAAGGAATACTCAGATTGGACTTTTAGAGAGATGTGTGGATGGCAGGGGGGAAGATTGGCAAAGAGAAAATCTGGGGGACTAAGAGATTTTTGTGAGAAATGATGAGAGCAAAGTCTAGGTCAGTGGCAGTGGGGTAAGAGAGGAAGGGACTGATACAAGAGATTTTTTTCAAAGTGAAATAAAGAAAACTTGATAAGTGGCTACATGTGGGCATTGGAGACGTCAAGACTATTCTAGACTTTCTGACTTGAACCATATTGATGGTGATGCCATTAGCAATGTAAGTTAGTAGAAGAAGCAGATTTGGAATAGGGAAGATAAGTTCTACGTATATTGAATTTGAGTTGCCTAAAGGGTATCATTTCCTACTGTTGTTTCATTTGATTTTTTTAGTGAAGCTCCTCCCTCTCATTTTCTTTTATGTTTCTACTTGGATCACAGAGAGGAAACTGGAATAATATGAACAGCACTCACGTTTCTGGTGGACATGACAGAGAGCAAAATAGTTTAACCTAGAGATAACCAGGAATCAATCCATCATTCCCTGGGCTGCACACTGGCAGTCTGACTTTGAAATATTTGAGCAAACTTAGATTAAAACTCTAGGGAAGATCTCTTCTCAAAGGATATCTGTACCTACCTTTAAAAAATACTATAAAGCAATGCAATTTTATTTAAATGTGCTTTCCCAAATTCATATACAAAAGATGGTAATCAAAAACATCTAAAAAGGTTTGGAGATGACCCTTTACCAAAACAAGGGTCAAGCTTTGGGTCTTGCCAAGAGATGGTCTTTTTTCATGGTTTAGATAGTAATTTCATTTTGAGTCATGGCTTGTTCCCTTACAGCAGGAAGAGGACCTGAGGCCAAGTTCATACTCTGCTGCACTGGTGGACTGGTGGGGGCTATAATGTTCATCTGAGAGGGCATGGCCTTCCTGGGGTCCTGCCACGTTGTCTGATCAATGTGATTTAAGAAATATTGCTCGCCAGAAGATGTCTTCGCCATCTCCCAGCTTGCTGGCAGAGGTACATCATCAGGTATCTCCAAAGAGGACTGTCGAAGATGTTGAGCTGTGGGTGTAGCAGCTAGGCCAGACTATTCCAGTGGGAGTCCCAGGAGAAACAGCTCCCAACTGCAGAGAAGCTGGAGAGGAATGAGCTGGAACATACTATGAAGTCAGGGCTCCTGTAGTGCCTTTGTCAGTACTGGCCTGTCCGGAGTGGGATTTGGGCTCCTGCGGCTTGAAGGAGTCAGGCAGCTTCCAGAGCCTCATAGGCACTGTCTGGGGTATGTTGGCCATCTTAGGGCTCATGACGGGGCTCAAAAGCGCCTCCAGGTCGGTCTCCAAGTCCTCCTGGACGTGCATGATCTGGTGCCTGGTGAAGAATGCCTATGGCGCCGTCTGGGTCGCTGGGAAGGTTGGGGTGCTGGTTGCCTGGGCCCGGAAGGCGGATCTTGCCCCTGGGAGGATTGCGTAGGCGGCTGCCCTTGGCCCTGGAGGGCCGATAGAGATGGTGGCTACTGCCCACGATCCACAGCTTCTGCCTTCCGCGACATGGAACTCTGACCAGGCGAGCGAGGGCTCCGCCAGGACTCCCCGGCTCGATGGGCCAAGATGACAAAGGTGGCAAGGGCTTCGGGCCAGATGGCACTGGGTGGCTGGAGCGGCCCTCTTCTCTCTCTCAGGGCCGCTGGGTGGGTAGGGGGGTGCGCCACGGCCCCTCAACCCCCATCCTGCCCCTCCGCCCCACGCTGCTCCCTGGCTCTACTGACTGGTCTGTGTACCTACTTTTGATAAGCTTTATAAAGTCACTAGAGCCATTTAATTTCTCAAACAAGAATAACCACCCCACAGGTTAACTCTTAAGGAATTGCAAAAGTTAATTAAGATAAAACGCTTCTTTTTCCTTAGAAGCCAAGGGTTTGTCCCACAAAGATAAATCAAGTATTTTTTTTTCTTGAATTTCTTTTTCTGTCAAGCCATTTTTATTTATTATGTCCAATGCCACTGAACTCTTTAATTTCTATAGATTCTAAAAATAAATCCCCTACAGGAGAAAAAATAATGTACAAATAGAGAAAATAAGCCAACACCATGACATGGAGCAGCATGCACAACTGGCTATGCACTAATAAACAGCATCCAAGAAGACACTGGGTTCTTAAGAACATTTCCTTAATTACCGTCATGATCTGTGCCTTTCAAGAATAACAGTATGTGCAGTATTTTATCATTGGCAGTAAGATCTCTATTTTCATTAGGGTTTTTCAAGTCATGACATGTAAACAAAGATGTCTGTCATACATTCCTAGGAAAGTGAGATAAGAAACCTTTCAGCTACAAAGTGTTTATCATTTTGAAAATGTTTTAACATAAATGATAGATTTATGAAACTTTAAATGAAACGTCAAGAATTCTAGCATACTCAAAAGTTTCAAGGTATAGATGATTTTGTTTTTGTTTCCACTAACCCAGAGCAAGTTATTTCTTTTGCTTTTGGCAACTCCACCACCAATTTCCTCTTCGTTTAATTTAGTTTATTTTGTGTAATGAGCAAAGCTTGTAACCCAATCTTCCCGGATCCTTTTTTAATTTTTTTTATTTTTTTAATGTTCTCTTCTTGAACTATCTCCCAGTTTCCTCTGTTCTAAAACTGGTGTAATGTAATTTTGATTCTGAATGTTATTTGGGGTGAGAAAACAAACTGAGATTGAAACTCTAATGGGAAAAAGAGAAAATGCCATAATACCTATTTGCCTGTACTTCGTATTTCTCTTTCTCAAGAGACATTTGCTCGACTTATAACTTGGCTTTCTACTATTGTATTCTTCCTCTGTTTGTGCCCAGAAACTTCACACTGATTCCACACCTTTCAGTCTTCTAGATCAACCCTGGATCTGATTTAGTAGATAAAAAAAATAGAGATTAGAAAAAGAAATGTAAAATAGCATGAGGAAACTGCAGAAAAAGAAAAACAAAGAGGGAACCAGAATATCTGAACATGGACCCAATCGAATTTATAAAGCAGATAAACTCTTATCTTGGTGCCTTCTATTTCTATTCAGCCTCCTTTCCCATCCCCACCCTCCTACATTTTCACTTTCCCCCTGTTCATGCCTAGCCTTCTTACAGGGCCTTGCCATTTGCTGTCTCATCAAAGTGGCCTTGCCATTTGCTGTTTCCTCTAGTAGAAATATTAGTGGGCACATCTAAAAGTATTATCCCTGCCCCAGGCTTTTGCATTTTACTAAATGTCTATTGCAGACTAGAATGCTTTTGAGACCCAAAGAATGAATTACTGATGATTTAATGGAATTTGATTCACCATTTCTATAACGGTGTTCTTTGTGTCACTACTTCCATACCTCTCACTTTCATATATGCTTCCCCACAAAAAACTCATTCTTCTAGCTATCTCAGTATGACCAGGCCTTGTACTTGGTCAATTCCCAGAAGATGTTAGTACTCTCACCAGGAAAGTATGTGGTGGATAAATGTGTGGGGGGTTGCGGGAGGGAGGACAATACCTAAATGTACACACACACACACACACACACACTCAAGAAGGGACAGATTGCAAACTTTACTGAGAGCTATAATTCCATTCTCAGAGTGATAAAGAGCCTTCCAATCCATCCAAACAACAAACAATAACATAAGAACCTCTCCCACAAGAGACATTTGCTCGACCATTGCATTCAGGGAAAGAGGATTTTTATCTGTTTTAAGAAACTCATCTTGTATCTATAATCACCTGATTGCTAGCTTATTCTTGAATTCTTTTACAGTGAAATATGATTATCATATCTGTGATGCAGGCTTAAAAACACGCTTTTTAAGAGTTATACAGAATCTAACTGTTCGGCAAGTCTCTCTCTCTCCCTCTCTTGTGTGCACATGCGTGCGCGCGTGCGTGAGGGTGTGTGTGTGTATTCTATTTGATTTAGCTTTTCTCCATTTTTGCAGGGGAATAGTATGTACTATAGGGGCAGATACTTCTGCCTTGTTGCTCTAGGAAACTCTAGGAGACAGCCAAGATAGCCTTCAGAAATATGAGAGGAGAGAAGAACTACATAGAGGCTTAACTCTATTTAAGGCCACCTTGGTCTTAAAGATGGACTGGGGAAAGAGAAGGAGAAAGAGGGAGAGAAAATACTAACCTTGCCAGACCATAAGGAAATCATATGCTTTAGTATGAAGTTCTTCTATGATCCATTTGAAAAAGAACAGTTTGAATAAATAAAACACAGATAGAGGTATAATAAATTGGATTTATTATTATTGTCTACCAATATCTGTTCTCCCCTTTTTCCTGGGCACACAGCTTAGACTACATTTCCCAGCCTCTCTTGCCGTTAGGTTAGACCATCTGACTAAATTCGCTCCAGTGGAATAGAGCAGAAGTTACATGTGTTAATTCCAAGACTTGCCCATAGAACCTCCACACATGCACTTCGGAACTTTGACTCTCCACAGAAAGGAATGGTGAAAACCAAACCAACATTGGAAACCACATGTTGAAAGTAGAAAGGCCACCTAGTGACCTCCATATTCACCCTCGTTGCTGTACAAACAAGAATTGACCCTCTGTTGCATTTGAATCATTACATATTTGGGTTAATTTATTATAGCAGTTTAGTCTACCCTACTGTGATCCTTGAGAGTATGATATCCACTACCATATGCAGCACAATGCGCAGCATAGAATGGGTGCTCAATAAATAATTGTTGAATTAATGAGATACTACACCAGCCCCTTCATGAAAGATCTCCTAAAATGTGTAATTACTATGGAATGCTAAGTTGCAAAATTCCTTCATTCACACATAATTTTATTCATTTTAAATGGTAATTGATATTTAAGTATTGAACACTTATTTATTACCATCTTTTACAAGAAATCCTGATAAGGTAGATGATATTATCTTCATTTAACACATGAGGAAACTGAAACTCAGAGAGTTAAGGCACTTTTCCAAGGCCACACAGCTCCTACATAGCTAAGCCAGGATTCAAATTCAAACCTGTATGACTACAAAACTCTTTCCAATACATCATGCTTCCTTAAACATATGTTTGGTTTAATGCATTACATTTTAGTTTAGATCTGTAATCTTGAGGATATAATGATTCAGAGCAAAGTGTAATCACTTGAAACCCAGTAAGTCCCTCAATAAAGTTCTTAAACATGAGCTATATAATCTTACTGAATTAATATAACTATTTTATTAATCTGGTAATCAACTTATGACCTCTGACCTCTTACACTCTTTTTTTTTTTTTTTTTTTCTGAGAACGAGTCATCTTGCTCTGTTGCCCAGACTGGAGTGCAGTGGCGTGATCTCGGCTTACTGCAAGCTCCGCCTCCTGGGTTCGTGCCATTCTGCTGCCTCAGCCTCCCAAATGGCTGGGACTACAGGTGCCCGCCAAGACGCCAAGCTAATTTTTTGTATTTTTTGTAGAGACGGGGTTTCACTGTGTTAGCCAGGATGGTCTCGATCTCCTGACCTTGTGATCTACCCGCCTCGGCCTCCCAAAGTGCTGGAATTACAGGCATGAGCCACTGTGCCCGGCCAAAGACCTCTTACACTCTAAGTGATATTTAAATATATAGTAAATATAGGCTCGGTATGGTGGCTCATGCCTGTAATCCGAGTGCTTTGGGAGGCTGAGGTGGGAGGAACTCTTGAACCCAGGAGTTCAAAACCAGCCTGGGCAACATAATAAGACCCCGTCTCTATAAAAAAACAGGCCAGGTGTAGTGGCACATGCTTGTAGTCTCAGCTACTTGGGAGGCTGAGGTAGGAGGATTGCTTGAGCCTGGGAAGTCAAGGCTGCAGTGAGCCATGATTGTTCCATTGCATTCCATCCTGAGTGACAGAGTGAGACTCTGTCTCAAAATAGATAGATATAAATATAAATAGATAGATATAGGTATAGATATACAGAGAGAGTAAATATAGTAAAAACTCAGCTAAAAGGCTAGGTGACTGAATTTGAGACAGCATGGTGAGATGATTTCCTGCTGAAGCATCAGGAAGCAATGGAAAATGATTTATATTTTAGTCCTCATGTTTTTGGGATATCTTTCAAAATTCAGGAATTCATTTTCTGATCATAGAACAAACCGACGCAATGGTGTCCAAAACTACAGAAATATACTCTGGGTTTTTTTAATTAGACATTGGAGTTGCGAATAGAAATATAAGAGTGCCTGGGGATTTCATCTCCACTGCTTTATCTTCTCTGCTGCCAGAGGTCCCAAGTGGCTCTGTCATAGCCTCTGTTACCCTGTGAACTGAAGGTACTGAGAGATCCATAGATAGGACATTGAGACATACCAGAAGCTGGGAAATGGACTAAGTGGCCTTTTGAAGATGTGGCAGGAAACTCACTCAGGAGAAGTGGGCATTACTGGATCCTTCTCAGAAGAATCTCTACAGAGATGTGATGGAGAAAACCTCCAGGAACTTGGCTTCTGTAGGAAACAAATAGGAAGATCGGAACATTGGAGATGAGTTCAAAAATCCTGGGAGAAATCTAAGAAGTTATATTATGGAGAGACTGTGTGAAAGTAAAGAAGGTAATCATCATGGGGAAACCTTCAGCCAGATTCCAAATCTTAATGTGAAGAAGAAAAGTCCTATCAGAGTAAAACCATGTGAATGTAGTGTGTGTGGAAAAGTTTTCATGTCATTCATCTCTTGACAGGCACATCATACGTCACACTACACAAACCGTGAGTGTGGGGAATGTGGAGATAAGTCACATAAATGTAAACAATGTGGGAAAGCCTTAATTTCTCTCAAGACTGAATAGAGTAACACACACTTTGATTTTCTCAGTTCATTTTGTAAACATCAGAGAACACACACAGGAGAGAAAGCTTATAAATGTAAACAACGTAGTAAAACCTTCAGTTTTTTCAGTATGCATAGAATATATGAAAGAACTCACACTAGAGAGAAACCCTATGAATGTAAGCAATGTAGGAAAGCATCCCATTGTCCCAGTTTCATTTAATGATATAAAAGGGTTCACAGTGGTTTAAAAACCCCTATGCAACTAAGAAACGTGGCAAAGCATACAGTCTTTCCAGTTCCCTTCAAAAACATAAAAGAACTCATATTGGAGAGAAACTCCACAAATGTAAGAAATGTGGTAAAGGCTTCAGTTGTTCCAGTTCCATGCAAAGACATGAAAAATATTATTCTGAAGAAAAACCTTATGAATGTGCAAAATGTGGTAAACCCATCAGATGTTCCAGTTTCCTTAGAATACATGAAAGGACTCCCAGTGGAGAAAAACTCTATGAATGTTAGAAATGTGGTAAAGTCTTCAGATGCTCTGGTTCTCTTTGAGCATATGAAAGAACTCATACTGGAGAGAAACTCTGTGAATGCAAGAAACATGGGAAAGCATGCAATTTTCCCAGTTCTCTTTAAAAACGTGGAAGAACTCGTACTGGAGAAAATCCCTATGAATGTAAGAAATGTAGTAAAGTCTTCCGTTTTTCCAGTAATGTTCAAAAACATGAAAGGACTCATACTGGAGAGAAGCTCTTTTAATATAAGAAAATGTGGTAAAAGATTCAAATTTCCCAATTGCTTTCAAAGACATGAGAGGGTTCACAATGAAGAAAACCCTTATGACTGTAAGAAAGGTGATAAAGCCTTCAGTTTTTCCAGTTCTTTTTGAAAACATAGAAAGACTCACAGGGAAGAAAACCCTTATGAATGTAAACATATGGTTAGGCCTTCAGTTCCAGTTCCATTGGCAGATATGAAAAAACTCGTTCCTGAGAAAAACTTTATGAATGTAAATCATAGTTGGAAGGCCTTCATTTCTCTCATATCCATTGAAAGACACATGATAATGCACACTGGAGAGGGATCTTACAAATAAGAAGGCACATTGGATTAAAACCCTAGTAGTTTGTAAAATATAGGAAAGTCTTCTATTTTAATAATTACTTCAAAAGTCATGTGAAAATTCCCACTGGAAACTACTCCTATAAATCTAAGTAATTTGGAATGCCTGATGCTTGAGAAAAATGCACATAAATGAAATGTTATACAAGTTATAAATATATTTATCTGCAGCTCATTCTTTTTTTTAAATAAAGATGGGATCTCACCCTGTCACCCAAGGCTGGAGTGCAGTGACATGATAATGGCTCACTGCAGCCTCAAACTCCTGGGCTCAAGGGATTCTCCCACCTTTACCTCCCAAAGCTCTGGGAGTGGAGTAGGGAACAAAGACACATTCATTTATTAGTTTGTGTTCACCATATTGCAAGATATTGCAGTATACATGTTCCCAGTTAGATTTCCCAATCACATTATCTAGTTTGAAATAAACTAATCCCCAAAAAATGAATGTAAAAGACGACTGCAAAGAATATTGAAGGTATTGCTAATAACAAAAGCACAAGTGAACAACAAATTGACAGCATTCTTTGTCAGCCACATTATTAGGATAAATACAAAATAGAACAATCTGAAAATCATGATGATTTATTTAGTCATACCTGCTAAAATGTTGGCTTAAAAAATTCAAAATTAGCAAGAAGACCAACTCAAAAGCCCATCAATGATAGACTGCATAAAGAAAATGTGGTACATATACACCATGGAATACTATGCAGCCATAAAAAGGAATGAGATCATGTCCTTTGCAGGGACCTGGATGAAGCTGGAAGCCATTATCCTCAGCAAACTAATGCAAGAACAGAAAATCAAACACTGCATGTTCTCACTCACAAGTGGGAGTTGAGCAATGACAACACATGGAAACAGTGAGGGGAACAACACACACCAGGGCCTGTTGTGGGGTGGGGGGTGAGGGGAGGGAACTTAGAGGATGGGTCAATAGGTGCAGCAAATCACCATGGCACTCGTATACCTATGTAGTAAACCTGCACCTTCTGCACATGTATTCTGGAATGTAAAGTAAAATTTTTAAAAAATTAGCAAGAAGACTTTGATATATAAATTTACATTTGTATAGTAACAGTAAACTTTTGCCTGAAATATGTTTTGTCTTAATATATAAGCTAATTATGACACTGCATGTATGACACTGCATGTATATAATTTATAAATACACATACTTCTACTGAGGGGGTGTGTTCAAAATAAGAAAGCACAATGGAGCATATTATCTACAAAGTTTGGAGACCTATCTTTTTTCTCTTTTATTTTCTTTTTCTTTTCTTTCTATTTACTTCAGACAGGATCTTGCTCTGTCACCCAGGCTGGAGTACAGTCACATGAACTAAGCTCACTGCAGCTTTGATTTCCTGGGCTCAAGAGATCCTCCCACCTCAGCTTTTAGAGTAGGTAGGACTACAGGGGTGAGCCACCTCATCTGGCTAAGTTTTTTTTCTTTTTGTGGAGATGAGCTCTCATTTTGTTGCTCAGGCTAGTATTGAACTCCTGGCCTTAACTGGTCCTCCCACTTTGACCTAACAAAGTTGTGGGATTACAGTCATGAGCCACTGTGCCTGGCCTGGAGACCTGTCTATACACAACCCTTTATTTTATTGTATTGGCAATACATATCTATATGTCTCTTTTTTGTATTAGATACTAATTTCTTTGAGGGGAGCTAAATCAGCAGATATTAAGGCATTTTCGCTGATCGGTGCATTCACAATCCTTTAGCTAGACACAGAGCACTGATTGGTGCGTTTTTACAGAGCACTGATTGGTGCATTTACAATCCTTTAGCTAGACACAGAGTGCTGACTGGTGCATTTACAATTCTTTAGCTAGACACAGAGTGCTGATTGGTGTGTTTTTACAGAGTGCTGATTGGTACATTTATAATCCTTTAGCTAGACACAGAGTGCTGACTGGTGTGTTTACAATCCATTAGCTAGACACAGAGCACTGATTGATGCATTTTTACAGACTGCTGATTGGTGCATTTACAATCCTTTATCTAGACACAGAGCGCTGATTGGTGCGTTTTTACAGAGTGCCGATTGGTGCCTTTGAAATCCTTTAGCTAAACACAGAGCACTGATTGGTGCATTTACAATCCTGTAGCTAGACACAGAGTGCTAATTGATGTATCTACAATCCTTTAGCTAGACACAGAGCACTGATTGGTGCGTTTTTACAAAGTGCTGATTGGTGCATTTACAATCCTTTAGCTAGACACAGAGTGCTCATTGGTGCATTTACAATCCTTTAGCTAGACACAGAGCACTGATTGGTGCTTTTTTACAGAGAGCTGATTGGTGTGTTTACAATCCTCTAGCTAGACAGAAAAGTTTTCCAAGTCCCCACTAGACCCAGGAAGTCCAGCTGGCTTCACCTATCAGATGGCCTTATGTAGATGTTGATGGTTGCTTAACTCATCAAGGTGGTGGTTACTGGAGGTTGGAGTGGCTGTGGCAGCTTCTTGAAATAAGACAATAATGAAGTTTGTCATGTCAATCGGCACTTCCTTCGCTACATTTCTCTGTAGCATGTGATGCTGTTTGATAGCATTTTACCTACAGGAGAACTGTTTTCAAAATTGAAGTCAGTCTTCTCAAACCCTATCACTGCTTTAGCAAACAAATTTATGTAATATTTTAAATTGTTTGTTGTCATTTCAACAATGTTCACAGCATCTTTACCAGCAGTAGATTCCATCTCAATAAACCACTTTCTTTGCTCATTCATAAAAAGCAACTCCTCATCTGTTCGAGTTTTATCATGAGGTTGCAACAATGCAGTCACATCTTTAGATTCCACTTCTTATTCTAGTTTACTTGGTGTTTCCACCACATCCACAGTTAATTCCTCCACTGATGTCTTGAATCCCTCAAAGTCATCCATGACAATTGGAATCAACTTATTCCAAACTTGTATTAATGTTGATGTTTTGACTTCTTCCCATGGATCGCAAATGTTCTTAACAGCATCAAGAATGATGATTTCTTTCTAGAGGTTTTCAATTTACTTTACCCAGATCCATCAGAGAAATTGCTATCTGTGGCAGCCATAGCCTTAGGAAATGTATTTCTTGAAAGTTAATATTACTTCTTGATCCGTGGCCTGCAGAATGGATATTGTGTTAGTAGGCATGAAAACAACATTAATCTTGCACAGCTCCAATACAGCTCTTGGGTGACTGGGTACATTTTAAATGAGCAGTAATATTTGGAAAGGAATCTTTTTTTGCTGAGCAGTAGCTCTCAGTAGTGGACCTAAAATATTCAGTACACCATGATGTAAACAGATGTGCTGTCATCCAGGCTTTGTTGTTACATTTATAGGGCACAAGAAGAGTAGATTTCACATAATTCTTAAGGGCTCTAGGATTTTCTACATGGGTACATGAACATTGGCTTCAACTTAGATTCAGCGGCTACATTAATCCTTAACAAGAGATTCAGTCTGTTCTTCGAAGCTTTGAAGCCAGGCATTTACTTCTCTCTATTTATGAGAGTCCTAGATGTAATTTTCTTCCAATAGAAGGCTGTTTTGTCTACATAAAATCTGTTGTTTAGTGTATCCACCTTCATCAATTAACTTAGCTTGATCTTCTGCTTAACTTGCTGCAGCTTCTACATCAGCACTTGGTGCTTCAACTTAGACTTATGTTATAGCTATGATTTCTTTCCTTCAACCTCATGAACTAACCTCTGCCAGCTTCCGACTTTTCTTTTACAGTTTTCTCACCTCTCAGACCTTACAGAATTGTAGAGAGTTAAGAACCTTGCTCTGCATTAAGCTTTAGCTTAAAAGAATATTGTGGCTGGATTTGCTTTTCTATCCAGACCACTAAAACTTTCTTCGTATCAGCAATAAGGCTGTTTCTCTTTCTTATCACTGGTCTGTTCACTGGAGTAGCACTTTAATTTCCTTCAAGAACTTTTCTTTGGCGCTCACAACCTGGCTGTTTGTCTCAAGAGGCCTAGCTTTCACCCTATCTTGATGTTCCACAAGCCTTTCTCACTGAGCTTAATCATTTTAAGCTTTGATTTAAAGTGAAAGACATACAACACTTCCTTTCACTTGAACAGTTAGAGGTCATTGTGGGATTATTAATAATAACTAATTTCAATATTGCTGTGTCTTAGGGAGTAAAGAGACCCAAGGTGAGGTAGAGAAACAGGAGAATGGTCGGTTGGTGGAGCAGTCAGAACACACATTTATCCATTAAGTTTGCCATCTTATATGGCTGTGGATCATGTCGTTCCAAATGTAATGTCACTCCAATGTAATGATGATCACAGATTATCATAGCAGATACAATAATAATTTAAAAAGTTTGAAATATGGCAAGAATTACCAAAGTGTGACACAAAGACAAGAAGTGAGCACATGCATTTGAAAAAATGGGGCCAATAGATTTACTTGATGCAGGGTTGCTATAAACCATTAATTTGTAAAAGATACAATATCTGCAAAGTGCAATAAAGGAAAGTGCAGTAAAATGAGGTATGTCTGTATTATATTCTTAAAAATTGCGGAGGGTACATTTTATGTGTTGTCACCATGAAAATTGCTACGTATGGGAGGTAATGCATATGTTAATTATGTCTATCTATCCATTCCACAATATAGAGATATTTCAAAACAACATGATATACATGGTAAGTATATACATATATTTAATTTTTCAATTAAAAAGTTAAATTATAGACTGGATGTGATGGCTCATCCCTGTAATCCCAGCATTTTGGGAGGGTGAGGCAAGAGGATCACTTGAAGTCAGGAGTTTGAGACCAGCCTGCACAACATAGTGAGACCCTGTCTCCACGAAAATAAAATATTAGCCCAGTGTTGTGGTGCACACTTTTAGTCCCAGGTATTCAGGAGGCTGAGGTGGGAGAATCACTTGTGCCCAGCAGTTTGAGTTTGCAGTGAGCTATGATTGTGCAACTGCACTCTAGCCTGGGTGACAGAGTGAGACCCTGTCTCAAAAAACCAAACAACAACAAAATAATAATACAAAAAAGAAAGAAATAGTGGGTATGCTGTTGTAGGTGGAGGGGTTGGTGCATGTTACAATTCTGAATACAAGGGCCACGATATAGGTTTTATCGAAGAGACATTTGAGAACCAAAAGGAGTAAGTCAGGTCTTGAACCCAAATGGTCTTTTAGGGTACCTCAAATCTCACTACAAAGTGTCCACCTATTCTGCCTATATTTAGAGGGTGTCCCAATTGTAACTTATTAAATCCAGAAAGCAACATTCCCTTCTCTTGTTGAGAGTCTGATTCAGCAACTGCCGACAGAAGCCTTAGAGAGGCATTAGTTCTCATGTTATTGAGTAATATATGAGAAGACAGCTTTTGTATTGGCAATACCTTCATAAATTCCAAAAGTTCAGATTTCAGATATATAACATATGGCAATTAAACCATAAAAAGGCACCTTGAGATGTGCTGTGTAATTATCCAAAGAATATAACTTTACAAGCTAAAGTGGTCTGGAAATGAGGATAAGTATCCAGCACTCAGCCAAAATATTTCTCTGGTGACATAAGAATTGAGGAGCCAAGAACTGTAGCACCACTAAAGATTTCTGGCTTCCTCCCAGGAGTCTAAACATTTATTTCCTGAGAAATACCACTTGAGTCATTTCTTGGCTTCTGGACAGGATATCACAAAGCTAAAACTACATTGTCCTTATTTTCTTTTGTGAGCTGGAACCAGGACTTTTTAACTTTTTTACTTATATATTTTGCACTGTGTTAATACAGCTATATTTTGGCAAATCTCAGCAGTATTGCTTAATATTATTCCGGGAGATAAAATCTTAGAGAAAGACCAGATTCTCTAGACCCCATCAAAATTCCAAACACCAAGTTTAGAGTGCAAAACATCTGAAGAGAAACTCAAATCTAGGCAGATCTTACCAGAGCCCTGAAGTATGGCATTTACCTAAAGATACAGAAGACCAATTACCGGATATAAGAGATGCCCTATGAAGAGAGTGTTGAAGGAACTGTATTTATTGACCCAGAAGAAAAGATGTGTGAGGGATAATTTAATAATTGTCTTTAAAATGTAGCCATGACTCAGATGCACAAATAGTCAATAAATATTCTCTTTATTCTTAGATGATTAAATAGACTTAAGAAGGGCCATGGGAAATTTTGGTTAGACTTAAAAAGGAATCCTGACCGTGAGACATTGAAAATGGTTTCTGAAGAAAGTTGTGGAATCTTTCCTCCAGAGAGGTTTGTAAATAGGAGAGAGTCTATCTGTCTATGATGATTTGAGTGCAGCAGCAAGACCTAGGGATCCCAAGGTTTCTCCTATAGGGCTAGATTTGATACACCAGCCCTTTAGGAATCATGTTGCCCTTATATAGCATTGGGGTGCACTAGCATTATTTGTATTTAAACAAGTGGTCAAGCGATATATTTGAAAAACCTATCCTCTGTAATAAAATTGTAATGTTTAGTTGTCTCCTTTCATTTCCAGACATGATTTTAATAACAGTTTGAGTAATATGCTCGGTGTAATTCTTTGCTGTCTCAGTAATTATTTCATCATTGATGACTAGGATTAATATTACTGATTCTTTTTTGAAAGGAGGGAAAATAGTGTGAGCAGTGCCATTTCACCCAAGTCCTGTTAGGTTAAGTGTTTTGTAAAATGAAACAGTGTTTATTTGAATAATTTTCTTTCCACAGACTTCATCAGGAGGTCACCAGATTAAAAGTTCTTTTTCTCTAAGTTAGTTTGTTTTTAATCCATATTACTTTCTTTACATAGGATTTGTAGAGACAATTCACAAGAAGTGGCTGAATCTCACATACATTTGAAAAGGTAAGTTTTAATTTTCTTAAAACTTATAACAAAATTGTATCAGATAAATACATTTGTAATAAAGCCAAATATATTTTAAAGTATTTTTGAAGAGTACAGATCCTCCTTGACTTAGAATGTGGTTATTTCCCAATAAATTTATTGTAAGTTGAAAGTATCATAAGTTGAAAATGCATTTAATATACCTAACCTACCAAACATCATAGCTCAGCCTAGCCTATCTTAAACATGCCTGGAACACTTACATTGCCTACAGAAGGGCAAAATCATCACAAAGCCTATTGTATTAGAAAGTGTTGATTATCACATGTAATTTATTGAAAGTTCCTGAAAATGAAAAACAGAATGATTGTTCGGGTACTTGAAGTTTCTACTGAATGGGTACAGTTTCTAATGAATGCATCTCATACACCTCCATGGAGTTGAAAAATCGTAAGTCAAAACATTGTAAGTCAGAAACCATCTGTAATTAGAACTGGATATGACTTTATGGTTCATCTTTTGAGAAAACAGAAATCCTGAGAAAAGAAAGAGTGTATCCAAGATAACAGTGGTAGTATTAGGGTACTCTAACTCAGTCTGGAGCTCTTTACAGCACACATCATTACATCTTGCTCTGTTTTGGTGGTTATTTGTCTGGTGAGGTAGCATGAGTTTGTGTATGTCTATTAGGGCTAAGAATCTGTTGGTCCATAGAAGTGTAAGGGAGACTAATAAAGAAGATATTTTTCATGACCTTAGAGACAACATTTTCATGTTGAAACTCTTCTAGAATAAAAGGAGAGGAGGATTAGAAAGTGATATTGATTTATTGTTCATGAAAATAAAATAGTTGGTATCGTGGGAATTTGCCTCATATTAAATATCATAGATGACAGTTAAGAAATTAAATGTGGCATATATTAGCCACAAAAGAATCCCACCAAACCTTATTAAAAAGAATGTGCAGTAAAATGTCCATAGTAAGCCATATTTATGTAGCTTGGAATTAGAGAGCCTTTCTGTGTCATCAAGTATTTGGGCAACATAGCAAACAAAAATTGTCAAGCAGTGTGGCAGGCTAAAAGCCTCACAGTAATGTGAAAGGCCAATATCACTGATACAGTAAATGAAGGAAAAAGCAGGTAACCCATATCTACACACCATTAACTACTTTGTCTTGACATCTCAAGTTCTGTCTTTGCTAACAACTATAGGCCACTCTCCTTCCCTTCTAACTCCTCCTCTCTCCCTTCTCTCTGTCATAATTTTCTTCCCTCTAGCCCATCTTCTCTAGCCCTACCACATATGCACTGCAAGAACTTATAGATAAATAAAAATACATTGTCTATCCTCAAGAATCTCATAGTCCAGTACAGGAGATAAAGAGGTAGACAGGTAAACAATTATGAGACAGTCTACTGAACAGCCAAAGCATTTTTCCATATGGGTCAATGGAAACCCAGGCTATGGGTTTCAGAGAGGTGAAGACATCTGAGTGCAGTTTAGAATGCTAAATAGGAAGATCTCATCATCTTCTCCTTGGATTATTGAAAGTACTCTCTAACTGGACTTCTTGCCAACATGCTTGCCCTCCCAAATTTTCAGGGAGCTTCCAGTCCAAAGGCAATGAAGCATAAGAAATTCAGGGAATATTTGGAAAAAGACAAAATGTTTGGTGTGACGTTATGAAGTAATGAAGGGATCTAAATAAAAAAGATGAGCAGAGGCTAAATCATAAGGTGACTTGTATACCGTGAACCCTGTCTTGTAGAACTAGAAGAGTGGTTGCATGTGTTGGTAAGTGAAAGATTTACCCAGTACAATTTGCATTTTGATCTTGTGACATCTAAGCGAAGATTAGATTGAACTGGAGGAGGGTAAGCATGATGACAGGAAGCATATTAAGAATCATCATGGAAAAGGTAATGACATCTTCAGCTAGTGCAGTGGTGGAAATAGAGAGCAGTAGACAGACTCCAGAGACATTTAGGAGTTAATATTGACAGGACTTGGTTTTGGATTGACTGTAGTAGGTGAGGGAAGAGAGAGAACAAAGATGATCTTATCTGGCTTGAACAACTAGATAGTGGTGCAATTCACTGAAATATGGGACGCACAAGGAAGAACACTTCTGAGTAGGGGAGGAAGATATCAAGTTTGGACGTGTTGAATTTGACTTGCCTATGAGTCATTTACTTTACCTAGTGATATTTGATAATTATTCCCATCAATAAATTTTCTCCTAAGCAATTTGATATAATGGTCTGGAGCTCAGGAGAGCAGCATACACTCTACCTTCTTTGCCTTTTCTGAATGCTTTTAGAATCCATATTTGACAACTTAGCCCTTGATTCCATACTGGCCTGTCCCAGTCCTTTATTTTTCTTATTTCCGTGTACTTTTCAGAGGTAGACATTATATATCCATCTATACCTTTTGCAATGCCTAATTCACTTGTGGGCATGACTGAGGACTTCGTAAAGGCTTCTGAATACTTGCATTTGGCCACCTCACCACTGAGGTCATTCAGGAAAAAGAATGACATTTTAATACTTATTAAAGGGTGCAAAAGACATTTAAATCTTTATAAATTCCTTAACAAATATCACAAATCAGATTCACATGTGTGACCAATTTTACTTGAAAGATTTGTGGGATATTTTCCATTACCCCACTCCCCTAATTTAAGTTTTCAAACTTTTAGGAAAAAGTAGAAATGACACTGCTTTCCTACACTAGTTTTCTTTAAATTCTTTATTCTATCTTCTGGGTCCCTGGGATTCTGCAACTCACTTAGGCATATGAAGTTGATAAACTAGGGAAGCAGTCTTGTCATTGTTATCTGATATTTTCAGACTTACAATTATCTGTAGATATTGTATCCCAAGATACTCCCTGCTTTATTTTCTCCAAAGGAAGGACCTCTTATATATCAACAGTGGACCTTGAAAAGTTTCTGTTAAGCGCTGACTGAAAATAGTTATTTTACTTGAAAAAATATTCAAGAGGTTTAAGCACAGTTGCCAAATATGGCAATGAGGTCTTTTGTGGCTTAGCGATTCTTGCTTTCCCATCTTCCTCTGTTTTGATGTTCTGTCATTATGTTTACCTTCCCTTTTCTTAGAATTATTATTTCATTTATGCATGCATCCTTGTATCTATACATTCATTCTTTACACATTACTAAAATGTTCCAGTCCTAGTCTCTGTGCCTTGTAAAATACTCAAGAAAAGAATTAGTCATGTTGTGGAAATGTGCAAAGGTAAAAGACTAATACACACCTGCTTCTTCCCCACATAGCCTTCTTGAATACTTTATATGAATATCAATGTATTTTTTAGAGAAAATAATTCCTGCCTTGGGACCCAGGCACAATGGAGTGATACCAATACTGAGACTTGTAACCACAGTACATGGCAAGGGGTAAATCCTGGCAAGTTATAGACAGGTGGAGCTTCATTTTATTCACCCCCTGCCTACTCTTCCAATCAAAACTTTCCATCACCTAATTCACATGTAGGCTTACTCTGTGCCATGCACATAGTAGGTGCTTTACACATATTAATTCCTTTAATTCTTACTACTATCCTGTGGATTAAATCCTATTACTATCCCCATTTAAAGGATGAGGAAACTGAGGCATAGAGAACTTTAGTACATTTTCCAAGGTCACACAGTCAGTAAATGATGGAACTGAGATTCAAACCCAGGCAGACTGGCTCCAGATCTACGTTCTCGACCAATATACTATGGTATGGAACTTGTTTGATTAATTTAGTGGGTAAATCTGTATTTCTGTCAGCTACTCTGTGTCTTCTTCTAAATGTGGGCTACATCTGTTTGCTAGAGAGCAGCTCAGAACCAAGGAAAATGGTATACATCTTTGCTCTCAACATTTAAATGTGGCACCTAAAGATTAATGGGGAATCCCCCAAAATGATCTACTGAAACTAGCACCAACAGAAAATTGGTGTAGCAATTTGGTGACACAGGAAAGAAGAAGTATTTCTTTTTTATGAAGGGATCTTTTGAGTCCTGAGATTATAAAACTTTGAACAGCTCTCTCTTCAGGAAAATCTTTTTATTTTATTTTGTATTTTTCTATTATTGTTTTTTAGAGGTGGAGTCTTGCTATGTTGCCCAGCCTGACCTGAAACACTTCGGCTCAACCAATACTCCTACCTCAGCCTCCTGAGTAGCTGGGACTGCAGGTGTGCTCCACCATGCCTGGCCTCTTCAGGAAAATCTTCAGTTATTGTTCCACAGTTGTCACATTAGTGCAAAATTTGAAAATCAGTCTTCAAATTTGAATTGAAAAGGAAGAGAATGAGATATTTATAAGTAAGAAAATTTCATATTTTGGTGTGGTAATGTAATGAACCGGGCAAGGAAATGTTCTAGAAAATTATAAGAACTTACAAATAATGAGTCTTATAAAGTGAATAAGACTATGTAGCTTTTAAAAGTTTAGTGATTACCAATGTAGTGTTAACATTGCTGAAACTTTGATTGTTTAAAACAGAGTAGGTTAAAAGAAAGAGTGCAGAATTCTTATGACAGGTTACCATGTCAGATAATATATGTTTGTAATTGAGAATAAAGGACAAAAAAGACTATAATCAATGAACATCATTTACTTTACCTAGTGATATTTGATAATTATTTCCATCAATATATATTCATCTTTAGTAGTGTGTTAATTCTCTAGAAGTCATAATTTTCTAATTTTAGAAATACCTATGCCTAAGTCTGCTACATAAATGACCACTAGGCAATCTCATTCAGTCTCAGGGCTTTAAAGTAACATTTATATATTACTAACTCCAAAATTTTTATCTCTAGTACTGAATTCCACCCTAAGCTCCAGACTCATGTAACCACTCTCTACTCTGTATCTCTACTTGAAAGTCTAATGAGCAGCTCAAACTTATCATGTCCCAAACTGAATTCTTTGTTTTCACAATAAGCCTGCTTCTTCCCCAGTGTGCCTCATTTCAATAAATGTCACCACCATTTACTTAGTTGCTTAGGCTGGAATCCTTGGCATCATTTTTGATTACCCTCTCTCTCCCATAACCCACATCCAATCGTTTAGAAAATTATACCAGCCCTATGTTCAAAACGTATTCAGAATATGACACTTTTTGCCATCATAGTGCAAGTCACCATCATCTCTTGACTAGACAATTGCAGGAGCTTCTGAAATCATCTCCCTGATTCCATTTTGTATCCATCCAACTTATTGTCTCCTCAGCAGCTGAGTGATCTTTAAAAAATTAGTAATATCGTTCACCTCTCTGATCAAAACCTTCCAAGGCTCACCATCTCACTTAGTTTAAAAGTTGAAATCTTTTAAATGGCCTATGAGGCACCATACAAACTGCCCCCTCTACCCCTCTGACCTTTCTTTCTTCTACTTTTCTCCTTGCTTACTCTGCCCCAGCAACACCGGCTTCTTTGCCACAACCCACCAGTTACAGTCCCACTTCAGGACCATTGCATTTGCTATTTCTTCTGTCTGAAGCACTCACTACTCAGTTATCTTTGTGGGTCCTTCCTCAGAGAGGATATTCCTGATCACCCTTTCTAAAATAGCCTTGTTCTCTCAGACCACCAGTCTCTATCTAGCCTCTTACCTGAATTTTTTTTTTTGATGGTTTATAATTACTTAACATATTTTTGCTTGTTTATTTGTTTATGGTCTCTCTCCATTACTAGAATGTAAACTCAACAAGTGTAGGAATTTGTCTATTTGTTCATTGCTATATCTCAATTACCTAGTATAGAACTCAATAATTATTAATTGAATAAATGACTGACTAAATGAATGAATCACTAAATTGCAGCAGCCTAGGGAGACAGTAGGTCTTAGTCTTAGGAAAGAACTAAAACATGTCTTCAAAGATATACTGCCAATCTAAAATAGTTTACAAGATCACCCCAATATTAATGTACAAATCCAGCTGTTCTCTTTTCTGGGAATACAGTCAGTTTAAAGTCAATGCTAATATGTAGTAAATATGATCCACAAAATCTGTGATTTTCTTGTAAGTTAAATAAAAGGATTCATAGATGAGGTGCTTTTGAAACTCTGTTTAGTAACCTGTTCAAGCATTTCAAAACCTACATGCCACTAATAAAATGACAACTTGAGAAAATTAATATTTAGTTTTTGGCTGGGCGTGATGGCTCACGCCTGTAATCCCAGCAGTTTGGGAGGCCGAGGCGGGGGGATCGCTTGAGGTCAGGAGTTAAAGACCAGCCTGGCCAACATAGTCAAACCCCATCTCTACTAAAAATACAAAAATTAGCCGGGCGTGGTAGTTGGCGCATGTAATCCCAGTTACTCAGGAGGCTGAGGCAGGAGAATTGCTTGAACCTGAGAGGTGAAGGTTGCAGTGAGTTGAGATGGCGCCACTGCACTCCAGCCTGAGCGACGGAGTGAGTGAGACTCTCTCCAAAAAAAAGAAAAATAGAAAACACAAGGTATACTGCCAATCTAAAATAGTCTCCTGCCAATCTACAATAGTCTACAAGATCACCCCAGTATTAATGTAAAAGTCCAGCTGTTCTCCTTTCTGGCAATACAGCCACTTTAAAGTCAGTGCTAATATGTAGTGAATATGATCCATAAAATCTGTGATTTTCTTCTAAATTAAATAAAAAGATTCATAGATGAGGTGCTTTGAAACTCTGTTTAGTAACTTGTTTAAACATTTTAAAACCCACATGCCACTAATAAAATGACAACTTGAGAAAATTAATATTTATTTTTGATGCTTGTTTTTCTGAAATTATGGTGTATCCTGGCTATTAGGGATTTTATGTTGCTTGTCTACTCTCCAACTGGGACTTAATGTCTTAATTTTATTAAGACTCAATCCAAGGACACACATGTGTACCTTCTGGTTTCCTGTTGATAGTTCATTAACAAGTTCATTATGTGTTAGTTCCTGTCTCAGCATTATCAAGAACCAACCAGGAAAGATCATGATTTTAGGGCAAAATTTTATATGATTGCTTTTCTGAACTCTTGTGATTGAAGAACTATTTATTTTATAACACATTTTGGACACTAAAGGAGACAAATACAAAAGAATTGTTTTGTAATTGCTATTCTTGGAAAAAATAGGTAGAAAAAGATATATATCTGGTAATGCTGAAGAATATCCTAGTTTGTTTTCATGCATTTATGGAGAAAGGAGTTTTTACCATATTGCATTAATTATCTTCAAATGATTCAAATGAATTAAAGATTATTTATTATTAAGTGGCAGTGTGATCTAGTGAAAACTGATTCTATTATTGGCTTTGTCACTAGCTAACTAAATAACCCTGACAAGGTCTTCTTTCCTTTCAGGGCCTTGATTTCCTTGTCTGTAAAAGAGGGAGTTAGACTAGAGTTCTTAGATTTGTTTCAGTCATACCAGTTTAAGGTTCTGTGAATTCCATACTTCCTGCCTTTTGAGTGTTGAAGTATCAGTTTTCATGAGAGGATAAATTAATAAATATTTTGTTACCTTGATAATTGTTGAAGCTAGATAAATGTTACATGTGATTTCATCATATTAATTTCACTTTTGTGTATGTTTGAATATTCTTACAATAGCAAATTTAGAAATATAATTGACTATTACATTTTATGATAGATAATTTACTACATTCAAACTGATCTTGCAAAGTCTATTTTATGTCTACAATGTTTTGTTCCATTGTCCTCTGAAATATTTATACAAAATAGCAGCCCCTTTTATGTTCATTCCAGGGTGGTTTTCTTCAGTTTTTGGGTAACTATGCCAAGGTTCAGACCAGATTGCAAACTTTCCCTGTGTACAGATTTTCAAAGTGAAGGTATTCATTAATCAGGAAGCTAGCAAAAGCTTTTCATAAGCATATTATAATTTGTACTGACTTGGTAACCCACAATGTATAATTTAAGTTGGCTTAATTATCTGTAACTAACTCTTAAATACAGGATGATTTTTCTCCTTGACATCCTACACATTGCCAGGCCGTTTCTGGAAGAAAGTGGGGCAGACTATGTTGTAGCTAAGAAAATGTCTTGACGTCAAGCAATCTTGGATTCAAATGCCCATTTCAGCCACTTCCTAAAAGTAAAACCTTGGAAAAATGATTTAACTTTTCGGAGCCTTAGTTTCCTCTTCTGTAAAACGGAAATGCCAAGAGTAGTTTCTACATCATGGAGTTATTGTGAGGACTAAAGAACATGAGTAGTCATTGAACATACTGCCTGACATGCAGTTTAAATCAGCAATATCTACTGTCATTATTATCTTCGTCATTGGGTTATTTGCATTATTCGAATAAAATTATATGTGGAGGAAGTTTTAAAAAATAAAGGAGGAAATATGGTTACATTTAATAAATATTTATTGAATGCATGCTATATTCTAGAAAATGGATTTACAGAGGTAAGTAAGGCACACTTTTTGCCCCTAAGGAAATCACATGCTAAGGTCAGAAACAGACATGTGAAACATTAGTCAGGACTGAACCTAATGGAGTGGCAGAGTAGGGAATTGCTGTTATGCTAGGATTTAAAGGGAAGTAAAAACAAACCAAGACACAAAAATTTCCAGCCCATCACTGGATTTGAAACACCATTAGCATATTTTCCCTTTGGATTTTGTACATTCTTTGATTTTTGGATTCCATGAGCAAATATCTTTTGGAAGAGTAAGTAATGTCAATTAGCACTTTAATGGATATTTGTTTCCGTATTAATTAAGCTACAGGGCAAACTGCTATAATCAAGAAACTTCAAAATATGACAGCTCAAGCAAAAGACAAAAAGATGGGAAGACAGCACTGCCGCAGGAGATCACTCAAGGCCTAGGGTCCTTCTACCTGATTTCTTTGCCACTTCCTAGTGCATGTTGACATTGTCAATGTGGTTAAATATGGCTTCCACTATTACATCTGGGCTACAGCCTGCTGGGGGGAGAGAAAGAAGAGGAGAAATGATTTTCTTGTTAAAACATGACTCAAAGTTTGCACACATCACTTCTTGCATCTCATTATCTAAATTTCAGTCATATTTTCATACCAAGCAGCAAAGGAGTCTAGAAAATGTAGTCTCTAGACTGGAGGCCATGTACACAGCTAAAACTCATGAGTTTCTATCACTATAATAAAAGGAAAAATAGTAGAATTGACACTGGGAAATAATTAGTCTCTGCCAGAGTTCATCAACAATTTTATCTTGATTAGCTTCCTAAAAGACCTAGGCTTTTACAAAAAGGTAGGCTCTGTGAGTTTGATAAAGAAAGTGTTATAAAGAAGTGTCAACCTCAAATAATCAAAAAGGTAAAAATCTAATTGAAAGAGAGTTTATTTAAGTGCAATGTGTGAGGACAGACCTCAGAAACTCCAACACCAAGGGAATGGAGTCAGCATTCTGAAGTAGGGAAGGTAAGGTTTTATTTATACAGGCAGAGACAGAGGAGTTTTTAGCAGGATTACAGCATTATTCATACAAGGCTGGTGCTTAGTTATAGCAATTTGATTGGTTATAGTCAGTGTTTCTTTTTGGAAAGGATATATTTAACATTTTTTACAGAGAGTATAATCATCATGGGTTTTCTGTCATCTAGTTTGAGCAAAGCAGGACACCAGAGAGGAAGTTAATCTATAACAAGAGTCATTCATTAAGAAGGCAGGAGATTTTTGTCCCTGACATTGTTTAATTATCTCTAGTAATGGTACAGAACAAGAAAAATAAGAAAGTGAGTCAACGTATAACCTGAGAACAGAAGTTGTATCCATCTGTGGCTTGAATCACAGTTACATTTCTCTCAGAGCTTAAAGTGTTTTTGGGGATTCCACGGCTTTTAAATTTTATTTATTTTCACAGAAGGTTGACTTGTCTGGAGTATTTTCTGATACCAACCAATTCTCTAAATCTCTGATTCTCTGACAGCAACTGGGCATCCAACAATTCAATTCAATTATGACACTATCTGTAGTTAGCACAGACATGGCTGGTTAAGGGCTCAGTCCCACAAGACTGCCCCACTTCAGGTGCCAGTAGCAAGTCCCAATGCTTCAGACTAACTGGCTCTTCAGTTTCAATAATTTGATAGAATGATTCACAGAACTCAGGAAAACACTACTATTATCAATTTATTATAAAAAAATACAATTCAAAACAGTCAAATGGAAGAACTTCATAGGGTAAGGTATGGGGTAGGGAGTTGTGGACCTTCCATGCCCTCTTCAGACATGCCGCCCTCCCAGCACCTCAGTGTGGAAGCTCTTGGAACCCTTTGGTTTATGTTTGTTTTTTTAAGTGGAGGTTCCATTATGTAGGCATGATGGATCAAATCATTGGCCATTGGTAATTGATTCAATCTCTGAAACCTCTACCATCCCTGGAGGTCAGGGGTGGGCCTGAAAGTTCAAACCCTCTAACTGAGTGGTTGGTTCCTCTGGCCACTAGCCCCTATCCTCCAAGAGTCACTTCATTAGCATAAATTCAGGTGTAGTTGAAAGGGGCTCATTATGAATAATAGAAGACATTCCTATTACTCAGGAAATTCCAAGGGTTTTAGGCACTCTGTTGAGATAACCCAGGACAAATGTCAAATATACATTTTATTATTCTACAATTTGGTATTATCAGGAGCCAGGGTGGTTCTCCAAACCATCTCTGCATGAAGATACTCACCCTTTTGACAACACAGGTAGAGTTTGTTGTTCTCTCCTCTGAGCTCCCTTTGCTGCCAATGACCTCTATCATAGTGTCCTGTTCTTCTCACACTGTACCATAAATATTTCATAGTTTCTGGTTTCTATCCTTCTAACTAGAATGTGAGCCACAATGCTTGGCACATTATTGCTTTGTAACTCTTGAATGAGTGAATGGCAAACAGTCTGGCACAGCCAACCTCTGTGGTCTCTGTTCATGACTGGTATTAATTGTTAATTCCAGTAAGTTTCTAGGGACTAGACCCTGATGTTGCTAATTGTATTTTCCAAATCTTGTGGGTTTCCTGAGAATCTCAGGTCTGGTTTCCTACTGTTGAATCTGTGGTAGTCTAGAGGGTGAATTCAGAGTTCATAAATTAGTTTTATCAAACTAACTGGATTTGGGGGAAAGCAGAAAATCTTGATGCCCTCTATCTCACAGAGTGTGTTCTTTATAGGAGACCAATGTTCTATGCAATATGCCAACTTTACCAAATAACTTTTCAAGTCAGTCTCGTGGGGATGGTTTGATTTTTTAAAAATGCCTTTAGAACCTTAGAAGTGACATTTGCATGAATGTTTAAAATCTGTTACCAAATTCAGGGAATTTTGTTTAAACCATGTGTGTACATGTGCATATATATATAACCTAAATGTCAAAGCATTGTTTATTTTTCTTGTTTTTGCCTATTTAATGCCCTTTAACCTTACCAAGGCCATTAAATACTTGAGACATTAGATGCTGCCTTTGCCGATTACCTCATTTGTATAGCAGTTTAGGAATACTCATTTCCTGTTTTGATAATTAACAGAATACTTGGGATTATAAAGCTTTACAGAATGACATCTGCCAGTTGACCATTTTAGCTACTGAGGTATCAAACAAAACAAAACAAAACAAAACATCCCAGCAGTGGAATGACTCTATGGGAAGAGCATAAGCCTAGGTGTCAAATCTAGGTGACCTAGGTTTGATTTCTCCTGAAGTTTTGACTTCTGGAAAGTAACTTAATAGTCATTTGTAAAACTAAAATAATACCCACTTGCTTGTCTGAGGGGGATACTAGATAAAATAAAGTAGTGTATATATTCCTGCTGGAGAGGCTATGGAACGTCCTTGTCTAGCCTAGCTCCATTCTAGCTGCACCTAATTGTGTCACAATGACTTAATCTCAACTGTCCTGAAAAATTTCCCCATTCTTAGGCTTTGATGTACCTTTCACTCCACACCCGTTGGGTAACACTTACCCAACGTCTGCATCAAGTTTGGGTTTACACCTTCTCTTCAATTTGGTGTAGACCATCTTGCAGCTAGAGAGGGGTTGCCCCAAGTAGTCTTACCCATCCTCCTTTCTCTGCACCATTCAAGTTTACTCCCAAATCTTCTTTTCTTAGGACCTGAAATATGCCTTGTGTCTGGAGCAGAGATTAATGATTGCTAAGGTACAAGTATACAAGTATCAATGACAAAGAATATATTTATTCAAAGCTAAGAATATATTTATTTGTATTGATGCCATTAGAAAGCATTCAAATAGGACTTTTAGTAGATTAAAATGAATTATCTTTTTAGTGTATTTTTTTTCACACCAAGAAGCAAAGCTTACCTTATGCTTTCACTGATTAAGCTATCAAATCAAGGTGGAAGGGAATATCTAATGGACTTTAACAACTGAGGCATGGTGCATTATTGTTTCTAACTGTATTTGATTAACTAAATTTAACTTGTGGTTTGCATATCTACAAATAAATGTACTTTATTATTCCAAGATATTTTTATGCTTCCATTTCTTTGAGTTGTACTCCAATATCATAGTATATAATAAGAATATCACGAAGTTGGGCTAGTGGCATTGAAAGATAAGTTATAGCATAGTGAAATATTTGCAAGAGCTAGAGGATTCAGGGGAAACAGGAAGCTTGAAGAAAACTTCCTGGAGGTGTTTTTTTTTTTTCTTTAAATAGAAGAAGACAAATTAGTTAATTGAAAATGCAATCTCAGGAAAAAGAAAGAAGATTTTGAATCTAGATCTTCTTTTTCTTACCGTCATGTCAGCAAATTCTGATTAGAAAATTCCTCCTGTAGGCCTGATAAATAATTTCTGCTAAAAATTATTGTGAGAGAGCCAAATCAGCTGACATCTGAAAAGTAAATACAAAACTCCCTAAACAATTCCCAGTTTCTTCCCACCCTCCTAACTTTAATTTAGGGAGAAACATCAGCTATGGAAATGAATAAAAAAGAAAGACATCTAGGAGTAAAAAACATCTTGGGGTACAACATAAAGCTAATGGTGGAGAGAGGATTGCACACGTGGCCCACTCTTCATTCACACTCTTGCCTTTTATTTGTTTATTCACGTATCTAGTGTAAAACCTATCTTTAGAATCTGAGAGAAGTTATCAAGTCTGAACCTGTGTTCCAAAGCAAGGAAGATAATTTGTATCTATCGGATGGTGTACAGATTGGATACAGCCTCAATTCATTCCCTTTTGGGAATAAATGACTGGCATCTCATCTGCTCCAGAAAAGCATCAAAAGTATTCTGGCTTCTTATGGCTTGCGTGGTTCCTGGACATGGAGATTAAACCAGGGGCAGACAAAACCTCTTTGGAGACTTGAAGGATAAGGGACAATTTGGTGGTGGCCTGAATTTACAAAAATAAACTCCTGTTTGGTTGTGTAAAGAATGATTTGATAAATTTCCAATGGGAAACAACATATATACATAATACTTACTGAATTTTAATTACAACATCAAGAATTTTAGAAATCAAGGAAGCTTTAGACAATGACATAGTTCTATTGGCTCCTTTTACACATGAGAAACTGACAATTGCTTAGGGAAAGTACAGGGGCAATTTTTGTTTGGGAATAGGAGGTTAGACCAGATTACTTCTGAGATCCCATTCAGTAAGTTTTTGAAACTGAGGCCCAAAGAAGTTAAGGAAATTGCCCTAGGTCACAGAGCTGACTGGGAGGGAAAGCCTAGAGTAGAATCCGGGTTTCTGGATTCCTTATCTGTTTATGACTCCTTTTGTACTTAAAGTATTTGAAACTCAAAATAATAATGCCTTTGGGTAGTACACTTTAGGGAAACAACATAAACCTGGCAATCAAATGCTTACCTTTGGATTATCTTTTAATTCCCAATGTGATGAGTCACACAGCTAAAACAAAACAAAATAAAACAAAAAAAAAAGAAAAAAAGAAAAAAGAAAACACTGGCATACTAAGATGCTGTATCAGGAGCTAATTAAAAGGGGGAAGAAAACACTCAGATGAACTTTGTAATTTCCTCTGAATCTTTTGACAAATGTAACCTTAAATGCTGACCTGTTTTGGATGCAAATTTTCTAATGACGGTTGGTATTTTTCATGGATAAAGCAAGAGCTCCTCCTACATTTTTAAAAGAAAGGCTTTAGTTCTAAGATCCTTTAAAATCCATTTAAACTAAGGAGCTGTTCATTGAGACAGTCTTCAGTGGTATTACAGAATTTGATTACAACTGGACACATTATTCATATAGAGTAAGTCTGATACTTTAGGGGAGAAAGTTTGCAGGTAAGAGGTAAGTTTTGAATATTTGTATCACTTTCTTCACTTTTTCCTAATGGGATCTTGAATCTTTTTGGGGCAAAAATAGTTTGATTTGATACAACAATAATTTGGGGAGTACTGCATTTTTTTCCCTCATGAAGCTTATGGGTGCTGGATCATCAGTATGGATAGCACTATTGCTTTAATTTTATTGTTGTTTTCTTATTAGCCTTATTAGCCTTTATTTTCTATAAAATTCATACCTCATAAAGCAAACCTGTTTTTTTTTTGGTGGTGGTAAGGTAGTTGCATTTTAGAGTTAGGATGTTCTCTGAGATTAATTTCTATCTGATTTTTTTCTATGAGTCAGAATCCTTGACTTTGCAGCAACTTTTATCTCTTAAGCTCACAGACAATCATAGAACTTCTCTAAAATGAATGATTTCATTATCTTTGTATGATGTTTTGAATTAAGTTATAGAATATGCGTGTCCTTTTATGCATAATTTGCTCCTATATTATGATTTCATATACAGTAGAGTTATTCATATAAAATTTCCAATTTTCACAGCTTTTGCTCTGAAATGAACTATCATCTCATACTTCTGATGCTTGTTTTCCTCTATAGTTAACACTTAAATAATGAACATCACTTTTACAAACTGTACCCATTTTGGGTGCTTCCGGATTAGTTTTCTTCTTTAAATATGTAAGACGATACATAAAAGCAGGACATGAACACCAAAAATTAATGAACTCTTTAAAAACAACTTTTTAAAGAGATTGGTTCTCACTCTGTTGCCTAGGCTGGGCTTGAATTCCTGGGCTCAAGCAATCCTCCCTCTTTAGCCTCTCAAGTAGCTGGTACTACAAGCACGCATCAGCTATTTTTTATTGAAATTTTTAAAACTCTGAAATGCTTTAGAGTGGAATTAGAATTCAATCCCAAGTCTGCCTTACTTCAAAATCTGAGCTCTTTCTCCTATTCCACACTGCCTACTAAGGTATTAGACTAATATATTTCAGCTATTTTTGACTGAAATTTTAATAAATTCTATAATGTTTTAGAGAGTTTGTGACTCAAATAAATTGCACAGATCTATTATTATCATTATTATTACTAAGTGGGGAGAGTACTAAACTAAGGACCAAGAAATCTGATTTCCAATTCTAGATCTTCCTTGCATAGCTGTGTGACCTTGGAATGGACACCCCACCCTCCCTATCTTACTTTCCTCATCTGTAAAATGAACCAGATGTCCTGACTCTACCTAATGTTATGAAAGGCAATAAAATGTTAGAAATAACTACTTAAACGGTAGGATAAGACAAAGGAGAGGTAGAATGCCTATTGGATTGTTTTTATTTTTTGGTGCTGAGATCTCACCTGTAAATGATGAGTTGCTGCTTCCAAGGCATTTTTTTTTTTTTTTTTTAAATCAAAGAAATGTATCATATGTATTTTGCTACAACTTGGAGAAGTCAGGGTGGGGTGGGTTGCTTGTTCCTTTTGATATATTTTTTCAGTGTCTTCAAGGAATCAATAGGAGGTGGCTTCTGGATATGAGGGAAGCACTAGACAGCTAACAATTGAATTATCATGCCCACTGTGCTACAGACATTTTATATACACTATTCCATTTAATCATTTCCTAAGCCTTATGTAGGCAAGTAATATTGCCTTCATTTCATGGATAAGAAAATTGGGATAGAGATAGCTCAAGTATTGAAACGGGAGAGTTCCCTTATGCCCCTCGCAGGGCATGCCACAAGGGTCAGTTCTTCGGTATCAGGCTGCTGAAACCCCTATGGGAGCACGCAGACAGACAGGTCCAGAGGTCGTGGGGAGTGCTTTTGGCTTCAACCCCATGGCAGCACCTAGGGGTGAGTGTTTATGATTCCTGAAACCCAATGGGTGTGTGTTACAGTGTGCTCTTTCAGCTTTGCTGTCTGCCGATGGCTTGTATTAATCAGCTCAATTAGACTCTGCCTTACTGCAAGGACAGAGGGCTTTCTGTATCCTGAGTTCTTGCCCAGTATACCGGAAAAATCAGATCACACATTGGCTTGGAGGATGAATGCAAGGTTGTATTGAGTGGTGGAGGTGGCTCTCAGTGAGATGGATGAGGAGCCAGAAGGAGGATGGAGTGCAAAGGTGATCTTCCCCTGGATACTCCTCCAACTGCCCCTGGTCAAACTCCCCTCAGTGTCCATGTTGGTCTGCTGATGTCTGCTGATGTCTGCTGGTGTGTTCCTCTGGTCTTCTTGATGTCCAACCACTTGTGTCCATGCCCGCTGTGGTCTCAAGTTTTTATGGGCACAGGATGGGGAACATGGTGGGCCAGAGTGGTCATGGAAAATGCAACATTTGGGCGTGAAAACAGGAGTGCCTGTTCCCACTTAGGTCCATGGTCACAGGCCCTAGGGTGGAGCCCTTGCCAGGGACTCTGTCCTTCTCTACCCAGCACTTTCCTGCCCCCCTCCCGTATCACTGTCATGCCAAGATCTATGTGGCTTTTTTCATTACCCCATCCTACTTCTGTGGTCACTCTGAGACAATTCTGAGAAGATAAACTCTTTAGAATTGGGTCTTCCATTGTGCCTGTGGGGTAAAAATTTATTCTGGGGAGACGGATAATATATAGAGTCACATAGAGTAGATTGGTAGGTGCTTCCATGGTGTGATGTGGGAGGCAGTGGTAGGTGAATGCCCATAAATGTTATCTTCATTGGCCTGTCATAGTTACTTTTCCTGAGATTTTTTACCACTAAAGTAATGCTTTTTTATTTGTTTATTTTTCTTTGCCAGTGGGGAGGTTGATGGGAAAGTTTCAATTTCAACTATGCATACTCCTAGAAAGGTTCATGTATGAAACCTTTTATTGTCTAATACCTGAGTAGGTATTATGGAATACTAAAAAGGGATCAAATTTTGGAGTGACACAGACCTAGGATTGAATTTCGATCCACCACTTACTAGCTGTTTAATTTGCACATGATACTTCATCTTTCAGAGCTTCACTTTCTTCTTGAGCAAAACAAAGATAATAATGCCTATGCATTGACCCTTAGCATAATAAGCATAATGCATCAATCATCTGCTGTAGATAGCTGTAGGAGAATGGGAAGAGCACTAGAATGGAAGTCTAGAGACTTGGTGTCCTATGACACCAAATATGAAGCTATATTTGTTTCATTCATTCAAGTAAATACTTATTGAGCTTCTACAATGTGTCATGCACTGTGCTAGGCACCGGGGATACATCAATGAACAATCAGAAGTCCCTGTCTTCTTATATCTTAAATTCCAGTTTCATGCTAACCTAACTATATCCATTTCCTGATCATGTAGAAAGGAATTATTGTTCTCCATATTTTAGAGATGGGAAACTAAAGGTTAAATGATACAATGATGAGGAAAATAAATATCCCTGACCTCATGATTGCAGTCCAATGAAACATAAATTAATCAGATAATCTCACAAATTAATATAAGATTTAAACCATGATAAGTCTCTAAAAGAAAGGTAGTCAATTCTCTGAAAACACGTAACAGGGACTTCATCTTTGAGCAGTTGACGTCTTAGCTGAGAACTGCAGAATGAATCAGTGCTAACCAGATCATCCTTCTCCATGTCCTTACTCAGATTCTTCTGGAATTCCCTTGGCTCTTTTACATCCTCTTTAGTGGTTATTGCAAACTTTTTCCTCTCTTTTTAAGCCTCCAACTCAGTTATTATGCATTTATTCTCAGGAGATGGGCTTGCCTGCTATTTCACACAGAAAATAAAAGCCATCAGATCTGCTTGAACCACTTATCCACCCACTTTCCTGTTTTTTACACACACATTGAGTTGTATCTTCACCCATGCTTTTGTCCTGTCTGAGAGGAAAAACTAGCCCTCTATCTGTCCAAGTTCAATTTGTCTGTGATTTAAAGCACATGCTGTCCTCTTGCTTTCTCAGGGCCCCTTTTCATAATTATCCTCTTTCTTCTCTGTGTTTTTAACCTTTTCCTCCCATTGAGTTCTTTTCATGACAAAAATAAAAATAAAAAGTAAATAAAAGAGACATCTTTTCTTGACCATTCCCTGTATAACCAAGTTGTGTACAACCTGTATAACAAGGCTTCAATAAAAGTGGTCCACACATATAACTGCCTTTACTAAGGTGGCTTATGCCTGTAATCCCAGCACTTTGGGAGGTCGAAGCGGGCATGGATCACAAGGTCAGGAGATGGAGACAATCCTGGCTAACTTGGTGAAACCCTGTCTCTACTAAAAATACAAAAAATTAGCCAGGCGTGGTGGTGGGAGCCTGTAGTCCCAGCTACTCGGGAGGCTGAGGCAGGAGAATGGCCTGAACCTGAGAGGCGGAGCTTGCAGTGAGCCAAGATCACGCCACTGCACTCCAGCCCAGGCGACAGAGCGAGACTCCATCTCAAAAAAAAAAAAAAAGACTAATTATTTCTTATTTCCAAATGCAACAGACACATTTCAATTCTTGTCCTACTTTCTCAAGTACCCGAATTTTTTGACATGTGAGGCACTTTGCTTTTTAATACTCTCTCTTTGAAATCTTCTGCTTCATTAGTTTCTGTGATACCACTTTCTCCTTTCCTTCCTCCTTCTTTTCTGGTCACTCTGTAGTCTCATTTGTGAACTACTCTATTGCAAATGCTACCTGCAAATTCAGTGGTCCAAATATCTCTACAATCTCTCCAGTTTTATTCTCTGTTTTCAACTGATCACTAAAGCCTGTCCATTTTACCTCTTTAATATACGTTATGTGTTCCATCTTTTTTAGAGCATTATTGTTTTCGTAGTATGGGTCTTCATTATCTCTATCCTGAACTATTTAAAAGTCTCCTAACTTGTTGTTTCTGTCTCCTTTCTTGTCCCCCTCAGATCTGTTCTTTCAAGGGTGGCAAAAGCCGTATTCCTGCAGTTTACATGTGTTAAAATGAGCTGTCTATTGGATATATCCCTCAGGTTCAGAAATCCTTCAGTACTATCTGATAGCCCTCAGGATTAAGTCCAAAGTCTTTTAATGTGGCTCAAAAGGCATGCCTATGTACATCTTATACTGCAGCCAAAAACAAACTATTTGTAGATCCCTGAATTCATTAAACTTTATCAACTCCCTGCATTTATTTAATTACCTGACCACCATTCCCAAGACCAGATTGAGTACCTGTCCTCTGTGCTTCTAAATGCTTGCCTCTTTCCTGGAACTTACTACATTTTATTATAAGTGACGTTAGTAAGAATCTAGTCCACAAATGGATATGCAAGAAATTTCACGTTTTAAAATGTTCTTATAAGCTCTCCTGTATTCAACATTCTGCCAGGAAAGTAAGACACACAATTTTAGTCAATACTCAAGCCTCCTGCTGAGTTATACAAATATTTTGAGGCCTTAGGCTACACCAAAACACAGATACTCCTCAACTTATGATGAGGTTATAATAAACCCATTGTAAGTTGAAAATATAAATTGAAAATGCATTTAATACACCTAACCTACCAACATCATAGTTTAGCCTAGCCTCCCATAAACGTGCTCAGAACCCTTACATTAGCCTACAGTTTTGCAAAATCATCTAACGGAAAGTCTATTTTACAATAAAGTGTCGACTATTTCATGTAACTGCATATCACTAGCCTGGGAAACAATAAAAATTCAACGTATATCAAAATTGTGATGGTTTTGCACCATCGTAAAGTCAAAAAATTGTAAATTGAACCATTGTAAGTTGGAGACCATCCGTACTGGGGAGGCCCTTTTAGCTATTGATCATTAATCTTCTGTCAACTCCCTGATGTACTCTCTGATACCCCATTTTGTCTCCACCTGGAATGGTCCTTTCATGTTTGCTGCTGCTGCTCCTATGCTATGCTTGGGGGCTTGGGGAACTGGATCACTGCTGAGTTTGGGTCCCCTGTATTTCAGGCTCGGCATACTCATTGAAACTTTTCTGAGCTTTTGCCCCTGTTTTAGGCTGCTGCCATCAAATGTTGAGCTGTTCCCTATTTTCCCTGCCACCACCAACTCCTATCAGACTCCTGACTTCTTTTTGTCTAAAGTCTGTGTCCCTTTTCCATCTCTCAGGGCTCTAAAAGGAATTTCATCTGTTGTCTTGAGATCCTCACTGATATTAGAGAGAATAATCTCTCCCATGAGTCTGGGTTTTGGGAAAATTAAAGCCAGGAAGGCAAGTGTAGACAAGTGGCAACAGGGGAGGAGGAATTTCCATGGGTAAGAAACAATAAAATGGCCCATTTATCTTCTAGAAATGGGATGAAAAATAGAAAAAACAGGGCAAAACACAAATGATCGTCTCAAAATAACGTAGCCACATACTTGTCTGGTTAGAAGACTGTCCTCTTCACTAAATGGTGAGTGCCTTTTAAAATATTGCAGAATTTTATTCACTTATATTTTAGTAGAGAGTACAGAGGAGACTCGCAATCCAATCAGGGGGAGAGAATAGAGAAAGCTTATAGAATGAAGTAGTACCTGAGCTAAATCTAAATGACTAGACTAGGTAAAGCAGTATTGATATCAGTGGGAAAAGGCTTAGAGATAAAATAAGACCCGACTTTTCAAGACCTATAAGTAGAAGATGAGTCTAAAAGTGGAAAAGTATTGCTTGCCATGCTAAATATTTTGTATGTTGTTTTATAAGACAACACAATATAGAGGTTAAAGGCACAAACTCTGAAATGGCATTGCCGGGCTTTGAATTTTGGCTCCATCACTTGATAGCTATGAGACCCCAAGGGAATCATGTAGCTTCTCTGTGTTACAGTTTCTATATTAGTAAAATGTGATAACATCAGTACCTACTTCATAATACCATAGTAAGGACTAAGTGAATTAATACAGTGAAGTGCTTAGAAAAACACTGTCACACCAGAAGCACATTGAATTGTGAGTTATTATAAATTGTTCTGCAGAGCAGTGGGAAACCAATGAAAAAGTTTGAACATATTTGAGTTTTTAGAAGGTCGTGCTAGCTACAGTGTGAGAATGACCAGAACCCGACTTATTGTAAGATGGAAAATGCATGGGGAGGTTATTGCTGTTGATTAGTCAAGAGATGGTAATGGCTAGAATCTGTCGTGGCAGTGAAGAAGGAGTGATACAGATGGACTGCAAAGATGCTTAGAGAATTGAATCTTTAGGATATTGTGTATGTGCATGAAATGGTGGTTGAGGATAAATGAGAGAAAGGAATCTAAGATGACTTCTAGGTTTCTGGCTTGGGAAGTCATCCTAGCATTTGATAAAGGAAATAAAGAAAAGGAAGATGATCAGCTGTGTTGGCTGAGCATGGTGGCTCACACCTGTAATCCCAGCACTTTGGGAGGTGCTGGCAGATCACCTGAGGTCAGGAGTTTGAGACTAGCGTGGCCAACATGGTGAAACTCTGTGTCTACTAAAAATACAAAAACTAGCCAGGCATGGTGACAGGTGTCTGCAATCCCAACTACTCGGGAGGTTGAAGTAGGAGAATCGCTTGAACTCGGGAGATGGATGTTGCAGTGAGCCAAGATTGTGCCACTGCACTCCAGCCTCGGTGACAGAATGAGACCCTTCTCAAAAAAAAAAAAAGGTTGTGTTAATGTTTTGGGTATTTGTAATCTTCATGGATTTCATGTTCTCTGAAGCAGAGATAACTGAATGATATCATCCATCAGTAATTTGAAATCATGTATTGAAGGATTTTCTAGATACTTTAAGATAATCTGACTAAGGAGAAATTTAGTACTGTTCCAAGGAAGATATACTTTCTTCTCCATGCTTTTCTTTGATAAGTTTGTTAATTATATAGTTTAAAAATATTGTTGAGAAAAATCCTTTGGTGACTGATGAGTGATATTTGAGAAATGGACAGGACTTGACTATGGATTGACTATGGTGGTGTGTAGATGTCTAGGGTAACTCTCTGGCTTCTACTGTTGAATGGATACTGCAAGAACACTTGTTTTCAAGTGGGAGATCATGATTCTGGCATTTGACATTTTGCATTTGATGTATGCTTGAGACTTCCACGTGAAGATATTTAGAAAGCAATTAGATATACATCCCTGGAGCTCAGAAGAATAGTTCACATGGGAGATTGTCTCAGTCTGTTTTGTGTTGCTATAAAGGAAAACCTAAGGCTGGGTAGTTTATAGATAAAAGAGTTTATTTGGTTCATGTTTCCGCAGGCTGTACAAGAAGCATGGTTCTGGCGTCAGATTCTGGTAAGGACCTCAAGAAGCTTTCAATCATGGTGGAAGGCAAAGTGGGAGCAGGTGTGTCACATGCAAGAGAGGGAAGAAGAGAGAGTGGGGAGGAACGTGACAGGCTCTTTTTAACAACAGATCTACATGAACTAATAATAGAGCAAGAACTGACTCATTACCAAGGGAACAGCACCAAGCCATTCATGAGGGTCTGCCTTTATGACCCAAAGACCTCTCACTAGGCCCCACTTTCAACACTGGGGATCAGATTTCAACATGAGATTAGGAGGGGACAATATCCAAAGTATATCAGAGATATATTTTGGAAGTCATTGGTATATAGATGATAATGGAAGCTGTGGAGGCAGAAAAAATTACCTAGGGAGAATATAGAATCAAAAGAGGTGAAGGCCTTGGGCCAAACCTCAAAGAACTCTGACATTTATGATTAGGATAAGTAATGGATAAGCCTGAAAATGAATTGAAAAAGTGACCAGAGAGGTAGAAAGAAAACTGGGAAATGGGTGTCAGAAAAGCCAAGGGAAAAGTGTTTCAAGAAGGATGATGCTAAACAGGTGAATGCTGCTGAAACATAAATAAGATTGGGATTAAAATATTAATTAGATTCAGTAACATGGAGGTCATTAGTTCTTCTAGTGGGACCTGTTTCAGTAGAGCTATGGATTGGTGGTGAGGTGAAGGAAGAATCCAGAAGGAAATGGAGTGATGAAGAGCGAGAGGGGAAGTTTCTGGAAATTTGGCTGTGAAGAAGATGGGAGTATTGGGGCAATAGCTACAGACAAATATGTAGGCAAGGTAATTTGTTTTTATATTTACGGTCGGGAGAAACGAACAGGTTTAAAAGCGAATGAGATGCATTTAGCTGAGATGTGTGTATCCATACATACATCTTATGTATGTGGAAGATATATGAGAGATGAAAAAAATGACTGTAACATTTTTGAAAGTGTGAGCAGGGTTAGAATTCAAAACAGATATGAGGAGCAGGAGGGAAAGAAGAGATAATGTGGAAAGATTCTTGTATCATATCAGAAAGATGAGGGAATTTCTGTCTGATGGTTTCAATTTTGTTTTCCAAAGCATGAGGCAAGCTCATGTGCTGAGATCAGGGGAGAAGGGATGAAATGATTTAAGAGAATGGAAAAGGTTTGTAATGGTCAGTAATGGAATGATGTTGAACAGAGACAAGTAATAGGGCTCCTGAGTGGTACCGTGGGCTTATTTAACATGAAATGTTATGCAATTATCATGGAACTAATCTGTAGTGGGACTTCTTTCATCAGCACCCAGCAGTGATTTAAGCAGTATTTAAGCCATGGTCATTGATAGTGGAAGCCAAGAATGTGTTTGCATGTGAAAATTTGTACATACACTTCATTGTATTCTGGTTGTAAGTATCAGAAAATAAGGAGGGCTTAGGACCTCCCTAAGAGTGCCCCAACTTTTTAAAAATTCTTTTTTTTAATGGAATGCTTCAAGAATTTATTTGTCATCCTTGTCCAAGGGCTATGCTAATCTTATCTGTATCATCCCAGTTTTAGTATATGTGTGGCTAAAGTGAGAACCCCATCCTCTTCTAAGAAGTAAAGTGGGGGCTAGAGGGTAAGAGGTGCTAGTCATTCTAACCCTCCATTGATGCTTTAAAATGGAAGACAAGGCCATGCTCTTTGGGATGATTATACTCCACATAGTTCTCTTTCCCTGGCATGCTTGACTTTGCTCTTCCAGCAGTGATTAATCTCTGGTTATAGAATCAGCTATCTTCTTTATCTGGCACTTTTGCAGGAAGAACAGTGTACACTGTTGATAGAAATAGCACTGATTCATTGAGAAAAAACTTGAATTTCAGGATATTCTGATAATAACCAAAGCATGTGGAGTGAGCTGCCAGTCATTAGAAAGCGTGGAGACAAAAAAAGATTAAAACTGTGTGAGTGCACTGCCAGAACAGCCTTCGGAAAATTATGGCAACAACTCATGATGCTGGAAGAAGTGCTACGGCACGTGTGAGCAGTTCATAGCAACAGAATTACCAGAAAGCCATAGAGCGTCCTCCAGCACTTACAGCTTATTTTTTTTCTTGAGACAGAATCTCGCTCTGTCTCCCAGGCTGAAGTGCAGTGGTGCAACCTTGGTTCACTGCAACCTCGCTTCCCGATTCAAGTAATTTTCCTGCCTCAGCCTCCTGCGTAGTTGGGATTACAGGCACCCGCCTGCAGAGACAGGGTTTCACCATGTTGGCCAGGCTGGTCTCGAACTCCTGACCTCAAGTGATTGCCCTCCTTGGCCCCCCAAAGTGCTGGGATCCCAGGCGTGAGCCACAGTGCCTGGCCCACTTATATCTTCCTGTTTACAACATTCAGGACTTTGAAAACCTCAAAGGGGGACATTGAAAAATTGTCATATTGTATTTTTGTCCCTGTGAAAAATTTCTACTTCAGCATTTTGTGGTTGTAATATTTGCAAGTGGGGTGGCTGAGTGTGGTTTATTTCCCAGGTACTTGGTCAGAGGCTTTAGCTAAAGGAAGTGCTATATAAGCTAAATGTGGCCCTTCATAAGAATTCTGCAGGAGCTTCAGACTCAAAGGTTATGTGGAAAAGAGGTATCTCACTATAGAAGCACATACTTCTTTGATTACCTGGAAATTTGGGGTTAAAAGGATATTAACTTTTTTTTTTTCTTAGACAAGATCTGGCTCTATTACCCAGGCTGGAGTGCAGTGGCGTGCTCTCAGCTCACAGCAGCCTCCGCCTCCCAGGTTCAAGTAATTCTCTCACCTCCCAAGTAGCTGGGACTAGAAGCGTGCACCACCACGCCTGACTAATTTTTGTGTTTTTGTAGAGACAGGATTTCACTGTGTTGGCCAGGCTGGTCTCAAACTCCTGACCTCAAGTGATCTGCCCGCCTCGGCCTCCCAAAGTGCTGGGATTACAGGCGTGAGCCACTATGGCTGGCCTAAAAGGATATGAACTTTTGAAGTGTTTTGATACACATTTTTCAAGACTCCTCTAATTAGTTTTAGATCACAGGTTCTGCTTTAAAAAAACAGTGGTTTATGTTGCGCTCACATGACTGTCTGGGGATAGCTAATCCAGCCAGGGCTGCATGAAAAGTATGCAGCTTTATTGCATGAGGCCAACAAGGGCCTTGGGCTACTCTCAACTTGTTCTGCCATGCCTAGGGTGTTTCCCTCATTTGTTTGATCCAAGGTGGCTCAATGCCAAGATCACATTCTAACAAGCAGGCTGGAGGAAAGGAAGAACAGGTAAGGGGAGAAAAGGTCTATTCTCTTTAAAGGCCTGACTCAAGAGATTGGAGATAACACTTCCATTTACATCTCTTAGGCCAGAACTTAATCACCTGTCACATATAGCTGAAAGGGCACTCAGAACTGTAGTATTTGTTTTGTGTGACCACGTGCCCAGCTACAACTTGGGGGTTCCGTTACCACTGAAGGAGGGGACAGTGAATATTAGGAGACAGCTAGTAATCTCAGCCACATCACCTCCAAAAAGGATTGCATCAATTCACATTTCTACCAGTAGTCTGAGAGAAAGCCCACACTTTATGACTATGTTTAATTTTTTTGGTCTGCCCTGTCAATAGACTTGAGGGGAGGAAACACTGTGTCTTGTTTGTTTTCATATCTGCAGCGTTGAGTACAAAATGAATGCTCAGGAAATGCCTGTGAAATAAAGATCTGGATGGATGCCTGTGGCCATGTCAGCACCAATATAGCAAGCAAAGGTATAAATTAAACACAGGTTATAAAAATAGACTCTAAGGAACCTAAAAAAACATTGTCTAGCCTAGGCTCGAAAGCAGTTATCAAAACAATGAGAAATTGGGAGAAGTAAGTAGACCTACCACTTAGGATTATGAGGTGGATTTAGTCTTTAAGCCGACGAGTATAAGGAACCAGTCGTCTTAAAGCTGGAAATCCATTTCTATGAGGGGCAATCTGTGTGCTGCAAAACAATAAAGCTCTGCCTACAGGCAACTGAACAGTGACATTTTTTTTTAGTCATAAGCACTTTTAAAAAGTAAGGTTACAAAGTTGCAGATTTAATCTACAAGTGACATATTGGAAAATATTATTCTGAAGCCAAAAAACTAATGAAAAATGTACTGTGAAGAGAGGATGCCCAAGTATTTTAAAAATAAGGACAGCCAGTGATGCAAAAATATATTAATTTCCACTAATGGAAAAGAGGAACATCAGTAGGAGAGAGGAAAAGAGGGAAAAAAGAAAAAAAGAAAAGTAGAAAGAAGAAAAGAAGAGGAGAGGGCCAGGAGAGAGGGGGACATGAGGAAGAAGCAGACGGCAAGAGCCTGAAATGATGAACTAGCTGCCCTCCATGTTCTGCATTCCAAATAGCCTGCTTAGCTAAGCCAGAATAAACAGAATTTTGCCTAGAGATATGCACTTACTAAAACTCTTTGGAAATATGCACAGCTATATTGTTTGATCCCTTAGTTGCAAAGTTTTCAAAATACAATAAAGTCTATGTGTTCCTATTCTGCATTTTGAAATTAGGACTAGAACCAGAATTTCTGCCACTCTCTTGATTCAGATCTTTGGTTTGAATCATTTAAGCCAAAGACTAACAACCACAATTTAAAACTGCCTTACAAAAATATACAATAGTAAGTTTTCTTTTTCTGATGAGTTTTGCTGCAGAAAACAAATTTAGAAGAAAACAAATGAAACCTCAGATTGCACATAGGAAGTAGACATGTTCTATAGTCTGGAGAAAGGGCAGGTTTTAAAAAAAATAATATTCTATTAGAAATGCCAGAAGTTGGAGATAGCTTTGCAAAATTTTATTTTTTGAGATGGAGTCTTGCCCTGTCACCCAGGTTGGAGTGCAATGGCAGGATCTTGGCTCACTGCAACTTCTGCCTCCCAGGTTCAAGTGATTCTCCTGCCTCAGCCTCCTGAGTAGCTGGGATTACAGGTGCGTGTCACCACACCCGGCTAATATTTTTATATCTTTAGTAGCATGGGGTTTCACCATGTTGGCCAGGTTGGTCTCAAACTCCTGACCTCGTGATCCGCCTGCCTCGGCCTCCCAAAGTGCTGGGATTACAGGCGTGAGCCACCTTGCCAGGCTGCAAAACTATTTTAGCAGATGGAAAGTACTTGTTAATGTAATCGTTGGTGAAACTAAACTTTGGTAGTTTCTAAATGCCTCAGAAAAAAATGCTCTGCCTTAATATGGGTACCTTTTGATAAGTATATCCTAAAGTACTCTGACCTGTATCCATAAAATAAGAACAGCATCATTGCTAAATAGGTGTGACAAGAATCTAAGGAAGAGCAGGATTAAACCTTCATGTGCGATGTTCTCCATCCATGTTTTAAAGAGGGAAGAAAAGAGATTTCCTCCCAGCCATAGCTCCTTATGTTCCTTCATTGCAAACCTCTCAAAGGAGTTATTGTGAGGTTTGGAAGCCTGCAAACCTGAGTGGCCCCACCCTGGGAGACATTTTCATAGACGTGATAATGGACTGGACTAATTAGAGTCATGTGTCATTTAATGATGGGGATAATTTCTGACAAATGTGTCATTAGGCCATTTCACCATCGTGCGAACACCCTAGAGCATACTTACACAAACCTACGTGGTATAGCCTACTACACACCTAGGCTATATGGTGTAGCCTATCGCTTCTAGGTTATAAACCTGTGCAGCATATGACTGTACTGAATACTTTAGGTAATTATAACATAATGCTAAGTATTTGTGTTTTAAATATATCTAAAAATAGAAAAAATACAGTAAAAATTATGGTATAAAAAGTTTAAAAATGGTATCCCTGTACTGGGCACTTGACATGAATCGAGGTTGCAGGACTGGAAGTTGCTCTGGGTGAGTCAGTGAGTGAGAAGTGAGTGAATGTGAAGGCCTAGGACATTACTGTACACTCCTGTAGACTTCAGAAACACTGTCCAGTTAGGCCACATTACATTTACAAAAAATAAAGTAATTGCACTAGGACATTATAATGGCTGCAGTGTCACTAGATGATAAGAATTTTTCAGCTCACCTATAATCTTAGGGGACCATTGTTGTATATGTTGTTCCTTGTTGACCAAAACATCATTAGGAAGTGCATGACTGTATTAATGACTGAATGGGACTGAATGTGCCAGTATCTTCTGACTTATATGATCATTTTGATGTAAAGAATCTGTGTTTGAAAAAGGGGAGGTGGACTGTGTTATCGTGATTTATAGGATATACGTAGTTTTGGGTTTTGGCTAGTTTCCAGGCACATAGCTCCTAAAACTCCTGGAATCTTTTAAGTGGTAAATGTCTTTTTGTATGCTAGTGAGATAACTGTTGGCTGGGGGCTCCTGGATAGTTTCAGGATGGGGGCTGTTTGCCAGGGGAACCAACCACATGATCTCCTCACCTTCAATCTCCTCACCGCCCTCATCCAGGGAAGAGAGAGGGGCTGAATGTTGAATTGATCACCAATGACCAACGTTGTAATCAATTATACCTAAATAATGAAGTCTCCATAAAAACCCAGAAGGACTGGGTTTGGGGAGCTTCTGGAGAGCTAAACATATGGAGATACCTGGAGAAGGCATGGAAGCTTTGTGCCTTCTCTCTCATGTTTTGCTAATGCATCTCTTCCATCTGGCTGTTCATTTGTATCCTTTGTAATACCATTTATAATAAATGGGTAAAAGTAAGTAAAGTGTTTCCCTGAGTTGTGAGCTATCCTAGCAAATTAACCATACCCAGAAGTCAGAAACACAAGTCACAACCCAGGGATTGCTATTGGCATCTGAAGTAGGGGCAGTCTTGAGGGATTGAACTCTTAACTTGAGGGATCCGATACTATCTCCTGGTAGATAGTCTTAGAATTGACTTGAATTAGTGGAGAAGTGATTGGTTGTTGGTGAAGGAGACATCTCCATACGTTTCGGTGACCAGAGACGAAGAATTCTGTGTTGTTTTGCCTGCGTGAGAATAGGACAAACGCTGTTTTTTTCCTATCCCTAATAGTTATCTATACTCACTGTGTCAAAATTTACCCTTCCATTCTTTCTTGAACTCATTTTAATCTAGGTTCTTCCCCCAACGTGCCACTGACTGAATTCCCTTAGCAATATTAGCAATGATTTCCACTTTGCTTAAACCATTAGCCCGTTCTCAGGCCTCGTTTTACTCCACTTATCAGCAGCTTTTGATATTGTCTACCTATCACTTTATCCTTGAAACGTTTTCCCCACTTGATTTTCCTTTCACTTATATGGCCTCTCTTTTGTCTCCTTTGTTGGTAGCAAGATCTATTTAGCCTTTTATATATTGAAGGTCCCAGTCATTGGCCCTCTTGTCTTTATCTCATCTACACTCTACCTTAGGTGACTCCAATCAATCACATGGCTCTAAATGCTGTCTATATCCTGATGGTTCCCAAATTTATATTTACAGCTCTGGTCTTTCCCCCATCTCCAGAGTCGAATATTCAACTGCCTACTCATCTCTTCTTGGATATTAGTTAGTTAGTCAGCTCAAACTTAAACATCCAAAATTGAACTCTTGACCATCATCCCTAGGCCCCATAAACAATTATCCAGATGGCCATGCCAAAATAAAGCCATCATCTTCTGATACTGCACACTCAATCCACCAGTATATTCTATCAGCACTGCTATCAACCTGGTCAAAGTCACCATCATCTCTAGCCCAGGTCATTGTTTCTACCTTTCCATTGCATACAATAGCCCTTTAAAATGTAATCTACATCATGTTGAGGTGGGAGAGTTCCCTGGCCCCCTGTGCAGAACCTGTGACAGGGGTATGTGGCTCTCTGGCAACAGGGGGTTGTGGGAGGGGGAGCATGCAGAGGGGCAGGTGCAGGAGCCAGGGTGAATGCTTTGGACTCTGGATCCACAGCAGTATCTAGGGGTGGGTGTCTGTGACTCTTGAAGCCCAAGTGGGCATGTGTTACAGTGTGCTCTTTTAGCTTTGTCATCTGTGGATGGCTTAAGTGTTAAACAGTTCAGTGGACTCTGCCTTTTTGCAAGGGCAGAGGGCCAGTGTGGCAGCTTTCCGTATGTTGAGCTCTTGTCCAGCATCCAGGAAAAATCAGGTCACACACGAACTTGAAGGATGAATGCAGGGGTTTTATTGAGTGGTAGAGGTGTCTCTCTGCGGGATGGATGTGGAACTGGAAGGTGGGGTGGGAGGATCATCTTCCCCTGGAGTTTGGCCATTCAGCAGCTGATCTCCTCTTTGACTGTCTCCAGCTGAACTCCTCTCAGCATTCAGATGCTCCTTCTCTTCTCTCTGCTGTGCCTTTCTGCCATTCTTCCATGCTTCTGTTTGTCCCCTCATGGAGGCTAGGGTTTGGAGTTTATATGTGTACAGGATAAGGGTGCATGGTGGGCAAAAAGCAGCATTTTGAACGTGAAAACAGGAATGCCTGTTCCCATTTAGGGCCATGGGGTTCCAGGCTTGAGGGTGGGGCCTTTGCCTGGGAAATGCCCTCTTCTACCCAGTATTTCCCTGTCTCCTGTCCATATCAAAGTCACTGCTCACAACTGTCCAGTTGCTTCCCATTTTACTAAAAATAAATGGCAAATTCATCACCATGGCCTACCCACTCCTATATTTGTGAGATCATCTAACTTTTTCTGTTCCCTATCCTGCTGGTCTTCCTATTCCTGAAACTACTAAGCTGATTCCTGCCACAGGGCTTTTGAATGTGCTCTTCCTTCTACCTGAAACATTCTTTCCCTGTATCTTTACCTGGTTTATTTCCTCACATCACTGAAGTCCTTGATGCTACTTTCTCAGAGAGTCATTCCCTGACTACCCTTACCTAAAATGAATCACCCATTATTCTTTCATGTTATCCTGCTTTATTTTTCTTTATACAACTTGTGATTATCTGATATGTTTATTGTCTGTCTCCCACACCAGAAATGAGGGTAGCTACTTTGTCTTGTTCACTGCTGTATCCCCAGTACCTATAACAGTGCCTAGCATGTAGTAGACTTCCTGAAATAATTGAATAGTTAATATGTAATAGAAATATTAATATTTAATTGTTTTTAACATTCTTTTCTCTAACTAATGGTACTATATGTAATATAATACCACATTTCCATGTGTTTACAGTCTATAAATAACATACTGGTAGATAACCTGGAAGGAATATAAAAATTGCTATTGTACATTTTGTATTCTATTTTTACTGAGTATTGAGTGGGTAGAGTATATCCTATTATTTACTTTTGAAGGTGTTACATGACATGGATGTTTTGGGTATTCCCTGCCTGTTTGCAAACAAGTATTTGGGACCATCTGGGAGTACAGAGAGCAGTGTTGAACAAAAGAGATTGTTTTGCTAGTTCCAGAGCAGTAGTGCCTTTCAAGGCAGTGCATTGCTCTCTAGTTATGACTTCATTGGAGTAGAATATAAGGTATATTTAGTAAGAACTATTTGACCTGTTTTAAGAAATATTTACTAATTGATGACCTGGGGGATTTTATTTAGAGGGTTGCAAAAAAAAAATTTTAGTGAGTTGCTTTTAAAAAGCATGTTGGTGGTTTGTTGGATAGAATTATACACTAATAAAGCTGTGATCTCAGCTTGGGGACAAATTCTGAAATTTGTAAACTGCTTCATGAATTAACACTGTAAACCTAGATGTTGCTATGGTGGCTCAAAACTGAATTGTCTAGCTTTGACAGTGTTGCAGGAAACTTGTTAGCCAGATGAACTCAAGATGTCATACAGGAAAAGCATCTAGAAAAGCATTATGAGGCCTGGCGCTATGGCTCAGGCCTGTAATCCCAGCACTTTGGTAGGCCGAGACAGGAGGATGACTTGAGCCCAGGAGTTCGAGACCAGCCTAGGCAATATAATGAGATCCCTGTCTCTACAAAATAAATAAATAAATAAATAAAAATGAAAATAGTTATGGCCTAGAATGACTACCCATGGTTTTATAAGAACTGTAGATTTTTTGAACATATTTTATAAATATCAAATAATGTTAGTATGTAATCTTATCAGGGATGGAAATATAATCATGCTATATAGAGCTGGATGTTAAAGTGATATTTGTTAAAAATAAGTCCTACATGTATTTCAATTTCATACAATAATTTTCATAATTCAGCATCTTCCTAAGTTCCTTGTGTATATGTATAAGACATGACTGACACCACTTTATTACTGGCAAACATGATGCATCTGTGTGATTCAAAGCCTTTTTGTGTTTGATAGTACAAAGTCATCTTCAGCATTCTTTATAAACTACTTCACTGCAGGACATGTTATTTGTCAGCTATTACCTAAATTAGATTTGATTCACCACCAGGTCATAGGCTGATTGTACTATCATTGAGCCATGTATTAATCTCAGTGTGTTATCAGGCCTCAAAACCTGGCAGGTTCCAGAGATTCTGTATATGGTGCTGAGTCATGACTATACTCCAGAAGCTGTGAATAGGCATTTATACATGTTGGATGGCCTTCTTGAAATAAGATTAGTTATCCAGGAAGCCAGTGCTCTTGAGTCTCATCCTGAAACCACGGATGGCTATATGGCAGATTAACTATTGGAATTGAGAATTATAGCCTAGGGATAACTTGTGTGAGAGAAAATTGCCTTTCACAGGGTGAGATTACTTGAAAGAGAGTATTATATTTTAAAAGGAGTGTGATTTTTAGAATCAGATATTGGCATCCTTTATTGCTTAAATTGTATAACCTTGAGAAACCTGAGCCCCAAATGCCTCATTTGTAATATTGGGATGATAATAATAGTAGTCATAAAAGTTTGTAAGGCTTAAGTGAGCTAATCCATATAAGCATCTGACACGGAGCTTGACACCTAGTAAAGGCAAAATAAACTATAATCCCTGTTATTATTATTATTGTTTTCTGAGGTCACCTGGCAAAGCTGGTGAGAAAGCCCAAATCTCCTAGTCAATGCCTTCTCATGTAAGACTATATCAATTTATCATTTCATCTGCAAATGACATTAAAGTTTGCAATCATGCTACATTTCCATTTTTCTCTCCTCGGTGTCTATTTCTCTATTTTTCCATTTTCTTTCTCCTCAAGCCCCATTCTAAAACCTTTGACCAGTATTTTTAGATAGCTTAAACAATGTGAATAGGAAGTATCAAATTTTATAATTGATTTTTTTTACACAAAGGCAACAGAAATAACATGCCTATAGTTTTTATGTGTTGTTTTAAAGAAATCATTTTAGTGACATTGCAAAATTCCATTTATCATTTTTTAATAAATAATTGTCTTTGCAAATTGGTCACTGCCTTTACAATAAAATAAAACAAAAAACATATGGTCATTTTGGACACTTTAGAAGAATCTTTTTTTTTTTCCTTCGTCAACATAGAGAAAGAACATTTCTAAAAAACCATGTTATGTATATTAGCCTAGCAATGTTTTTCTGTCTTTTCCTTCCTTTTCCTATCCTTTCTGTATAGATTGTATCAGCTGTGGGGCCCTGTGCTAGTCATATTACTTCTCTAAGCCCCAGTTTTACTGTTTGTAAATATGCAGTACAAACCTTATACACTTACAGACCTGTTAAAAAATCAATACAAATTCTTTACAAACTACAAAAAGCTAAACAAATGAAAGTAATTACTGTTATTATGGCAAAGATCAGTAAAGGCAGCACATTGGATCAACAAGGGTGGTATAAATTGGAAATTAACAATAAGTGTCTAATTATCTACTGTGTACAAGTCTATTTTGCTGAATTAATAAAGGCAAATGTGTAGGTTGTGGCAAGTTATTTTCAAGTGTTGCTTAGTGGCAATGTCCTCAGAAGCAAACCCCTCTCAAGTATATAGAGCAATTTACTATCCTCCTAGCACTTTCACATACATTATCGTATTTAATCTTCAAGACACCCCTGCCAGGCTTGTATCATTACCTCCATTTTATAGATACAAATTGAGATATAATTTACCTCTTACAACAGTGGTTGAGGCAGGAGTGAAATCCAGATTGATACTTACACCGCTGTGCCTTTTATTATAACAAGCTCCTCGACTATATATCTGTTACTTTATCCAAAGAATAATTGGTCCTCCCAGCTTTTATAGCACCTTGGTATAATTCCAAATTTGCTTTAGATGGCTTTTGGCCCCACCCATAACCTCCCCATCTTGTGACTTGTAGAATCTGTGTCCTGGCTCTGTGACTGTTTCAGGAATACCTAACTAATGTTTTCTACATCCTTGATTATCAGACAGGCAAGAAAGTATTAGAGATTCTAATTAATGTCTCTAAAGTAGAGAGGAGAACAAAAGAGGACCTGTGATAACTGCCTAAGTTAATCTATTTCTTGAGAAACCATATGATTGGTAAGTACCTGGAATTTCTCCAATAATGCAAAGATTGCAGCCAGCTCTTAAAGTGAGAGTATTATGTTGCATGACTTTGAAGTGGTGGGGAAGCGAGATTGAGAAGAGGCAATCACTTTAGGTTTGCCATTCCAAAGGAGATTCTCAGTAAGAAACTATCCCAGCCATAGTGTTGTGTAAAACTGAGTGGGTAGAAAGAGAAAGCTACCCTCCACATTGATCTTCAGCATGGAAAAATTACCTAGTATAGTGATTACCATCAAGGGCTCTGGTACTAGATTGTCTAGATTTAAATCCAGGTTTCATCATTTATGGCCTGTGTGACTTGAGGGAAGCCATTTGACTTCTGAATGTCTTAGTTTCTGTTCTTCGAAAAGTTAATCTCATAGAGTAGAGAGTAGAATAGAAGTTAACAGAGACTGGGTGGGGAATAAGGGAGCAAGGATGGGGAGAGGTTGGTGAATGGGTACAATGTTACAGTTAGATAAGAGGAATACATTCTGCTTTCTATTGCACAGTAAGGTGAGTATAGCTAACAACAATGAATTGTATTTTTCAAAAGCTAGAAGAAAGGAATCTGAATGTTCTTACCACCAAGAACTGATAAATGTTTGAGGTGATGTATATGTTAATTACCGTGATTTGATCATTACACAACGTTATCCATGTAACAAAACATTAGACTCTACCCCATAAATATGTATAATCATTATGTATCAATTAAAATTAAATTAAACATAAAAAGAAAATTTAAACAAATAACATAGAACTAAAAATAGTATATATGTCCAAGTCTGATTGTGAGGATTATATGAGATAATGCATATAATTGCATGGCACAGAGCAGTGCCTGAGATGATGAATAAATACTAGAAGGTATTATTATTATGACAGATACTATGACTGTTGCCACTTTCACTTTGTATCTTCTGCAAGATTTAGCTGGGATAGTTATCTGGCAAAAAAATTCTAAAGATGCTCAATAAATGTTTATTGAATTATTGCTCTGTCAGAAATGTCATAATGATAAAACTGTGTGGTGCGCTGGATGGTTTGGGTGGTGACAGTAGGTAGAGGAAGGTTGGGAGTCAGGAAGAGGCTTCTAGTAAAATAGGTGCAGGATAGATTCATTATGATAAGAACATTTATTTGCTAGTTAGTGGAAAGGGTTCAGGAGATGTGGTTTTCAGTCCCAGCTCTGCCACCAATAAGTTGTATACACTTGGCCTACTGACCTTCCTCTCTGGCTGTTATTTCCTTATTTTTAAAAATGAGGCACTAAGACCAGATGAGTGGTTATGAACTGTGGTCTGGGGGTCTGAAATATGTAAAAACAACTTCTTCAAATCTAATATGTCTGCATTTGCTTTTCTAATCTTCCCTTCATCTTCAGGTCCCCCTCTTCCTTGTGAGAAACTCAGGTGTTCCTGGTAACCAGATAGTGTATAAAGTCCCTTATTGTGATAGTGACAATCCTGTGACCCAGAAGCAAAGGAGAGAATTGTCTTTGTGTTCATTTGGGTAAGAAAGTCTTGGTTGGGCCCTAGGTGTAATTCAGCAACTCCTTTTCTGGGTTTATCCATAAGTGATGCTAGAAGCTAGCTATCTTATTTTCCACCTTTGCTTAGGTATATTGATTGGTCTGATCCATGAAATGCTATTTGATAGCCTGAGTCAGATTTCAGTAGCCTATAAATGGAATAGAAGCAAATGATTTTTAACTCTTTACTTAGCATTTATGCTGTACATGACACAATGCTACTAAATTTTAAAGAACAGATCGATAGGGGAGAGAGAATTTTGTTAGAATCTCTCTGAGAGCATTTTAAGGGCAGCCTGATTGCCTTAGTCCTTAAAGGTAATATGGAAGGTTTTCTCTTTGTCAGACCTATTTCCTTGATCCCAGTAGTAACCAGTGTGTTCATCTTAATCTATGACGGTAGCTCTGTGGAAGATCTGTAACCTTCTGTTAGCCAAATCTACCTAGTACTTACAGATGCATTAGTGGGCAGCCATTGGCTGGCAAGTAGAGGGAGAGGAATTGGGGAGAAAGATTTGTTGGGCCTCAGTGAGAGAAATGACATTCTTTCCTGATTTTATGAGACGCAGAATTTTAAAAATAACATGGTGTTGATTCAGCTTGGTTAGCTCATTAAAGGAAGACTTAAACACTGGGGTCCCAGAGGAAAAGCATTCATAATCCTGAGTCCAGCCTGTGGGACACAGCAGAATAGGGTGAAAGTGCACAGGACTGGGAATCATGATCTCTGTTCTACTTCCAGCTTTGTTACTAATTTGCTGTGTAATCTTGGTCGGGGCAAGTCTGAGTTTTACTTCCCAATTTATAAAAGAGAATTTGACTAGCATAGTCTCTAATATACATACTGGCTCTAAAAATTTGATCCTAAGATTCTATAAAGTAGCCATTGAAGCTTATCTAAGTTACAATATTACAGATGGATCAGGTAGTAGGAAGAGGGGGTGTGGAAGAGAGGGTCTGTCCTACTGAATTAATCTATGCACAGGAAAAGAAGGGCAGTCCCTGAAAGTTCGGGTAAGTGACTTTTAATCCTTTACTTTCTGTGAAATTGTTGGTTCCAGAATATAGATTCGAAGAGAAGTGTATGGAACTGGGAGTAGTAATTTTTCCTTAAAAGTAAAGTATTTCAAATTGAGTAGGTATTTGAAGGCATGAATCCTTTAAATTTTGATCATAAAACCAATATCCCTCAAGAATAGAAAGATGACTAAATTGTATTCTGTGGCAATGAAATGCAGTTCTAGTTTAAGTAAGAGATGAAAAGTTCAGATTTACCCTTTAGAAAGGTCACTCTTGCTGTACCATGGTGTGGAAAATGGATCAGAGGCAAGAAAGACTGAATAAGGAAATCCCTGCTAAGATCCTCCACTTAGGAAGTGGTAGTGGTAATGGAGAGATTGGATGGGAGAGGAGTTGAGGAAGACTCCCAGGTTTCTGGTTTGGTCAACTGGAAGGATGGCAATGCCATTTGCTAATACAGGAAACACAGGAAAAAGCGGAACAACAATGAGAGTAGATGGAAATAACACATTTTAATTTTAAAAAGTAGTTAAAAGAAAAAAGGAGCAAAGAAGAAAATCAATCGTCCAGTAGGGGGCGAAAAAGCTAAATAAACACTTTTTCTAACTAAAAAAAATATTTATGAGGAAACAGCAAAATTTTGAACTCTCTGAGTCTTCGGTTTAGGTTCTGAGCTTTCTCAGTGGTCAACTAACTTTTATTTTATTATTTTATTTTATTTTTTTATTTTATTTACTTAGAGACAGAGTCTGGCTCCATTGCCCAGGCTGGAGTGCAATGGTAGGATCTCGGCTCACTGCAATCTCTGCCTCCCGTGTTCAATCCATTCTCCTGCTTCAGGCTCCCGAGTAGCTGGGATTACAGGCGCCCGCCACCACACCCCGCTAATTTTGTATTTTCAGTAGAGAAAGGATTTCACTATGTTGGCCAGGCTGGTCTCAAACTCCTGACCTCAGGTGATCCACCCGCCTCCGCCTCTGAAAGTGCTAGATTACAGGCATGAGCCACCACGCCCGGCCGAAATAACTTTCAAATACTTTTTTCTTTTTCTTTTTTTTTTCCCCCTCTGAAAAGTGTATTTGACAGTGTTTTATGTGTTGCTAGGGGAGACGGTTGCTATGGAGAGGGATGATATCGTAACTCCATTGTGAACCAGTAAGAACACTCTCGTGGGTCTAACGTCTTCCGGATGAAGGCTATTTGAAGTCACCATAACCTGGTCAGGAGAAGTGTGCCTGTCGGCGGGGAAGTGAGGAGCTACAAGGGTTTTTGTTTTGCTTTGTTTTTATTCTTGTAAGTAGGATGAAACTAGAATCCTTTCTTTCCAATTATATTGGTTCCTAACTTGATTATTTCTATTTCCATGGTCTGAGGTGGATATAGTTTTCCCAATCTTGGTAGAAAGCACAAAAGTATTTTTAATCACGTTTAGTTTGATTATTTGATGTAAGAGAAAGTTAAAATGTTATATTTTTCTTTCATAGGGGGACAATATCAAGGTTTTAAATCTTGGAGAAATGGCTTTCGTCTACTTGGCTATCAGATGCTTATGTACGTTTCTGATAAGCACAACATTCGGCTATACTTCATCTTCAGACATCGAGATAAAAGGTAAATGGATTTTAATGGAATAGTTTTTAAATTAGGAAAAGTAAAATTAAATGGATTTTAATGGAAAATTAACTGTCTTTTTGACCTACCTTATGGAAGTGTGTAACCAACTAGTAGATGAATTGTTATTGAAACTATTTCAGGAAGTCCATGAAGAAAAGCTATGTTCTTACTAGTCACTTTCTTGTATAAGGTAACTGATGTTGACACACATTTTGTGTGATAAATGACAAATTAAAAGACACTGTCCATACCTTTTTGTATAGTCTTTTTTAGCAGGTTAAGTATCTGAAACCTCATTGCCCGGTACTAAACTAACTGGAACAGTTCCTTAATTAGTATCCTTAGTTACTATCCTTAGCTTTTATGACAATTAGATAAATTTAAAAGGTACAGAAATTTAATGTGAAATTTAAAAATAATTATGGAATTATTTAATTATTCAATTATCTTATTTTATTATATTATGTAATATAATGTTAATGATTTATTAATTAATTAAAATTATTTATAGCCTATTATTATATATTTATATTATATTGATTTGTTATTGCTGTTAGACAGATTTTTGTAATAAAATGTTCCCGTCTTAGACCAAATTCTGGCATACATGACCACAGAGATAAAGCCACATTGAATTTTTTACTACTCTAAAAATTAATACCTAGTGAGGCAAAGTCACATTTTGCATATGTGGTTTCTCAAAGAAGGAACAACTATATAGCAGTAGTCTAGATTTTTTAACAGCCTTACTGAGATATAATTTACACAAAACCAACTCTTTAAAAATGTACTATACATTGGTTTTCAGTATATTCAGAAAGTTGTGCAACAATCACCACTATCAAAGTCCAGAATAGTTGCATCACCCGTAGAACAGCCCCTAAACCCATTAAGCAGTCACACTGCATTGCTTCTCCCTCCGGCCCCTACCAACCACAAATCTACTTTCTCTCTCTATGGATTTGTCTATTTTGAAATTTCATAGAAATGGAACTATGTCAATATGTGGTCTTTTGTGTCTGGCTTCTTTCAGTTAGTATAATGTTCTCAAGGTTCATCCATGTTGTAGCATGAATCAGTACTTCATGCCTTTTTATGACTGAATTATATTTGATTGTATGCATGTAGCACATTTTGTTTATCTGTTAATTGATTGGTGGACATTTGGAATCCATCTAGATTCAGCAACATTTGTCATAAAATACAGAAAAAATAAAAGTGTTTTATTGATTTATTTCAGTTAACCCTCCTCAGGATTTTGAGATAGTGGATCCTGGATATTTAGGTTATCTCTATTTGCAATGGCAACCCCCAATGTCTCTGGATAATTTTAAGGAATGCACAGTGGAATATGAACTAAAATACCGAAACATTGGTAGTGAAACATGGACGGTAAGTAAAGCATGCATTTGAGGCATCAGAGTGATCATCAGGTGTTATTTTGTGATTCCTGACTTTAGTGTCCACTCCAATTCCCATATCTCAATAGTTCTAATTAGGATATAAAAAGCTTCCACATCTGCCTCTGTCTCCTATGCATCCTGCTATATCTGTTTTCACCTCATCCAGTGTTAAGATTGCCATTGGAAGAACAAGAAAAAAAAAAAAAAAACAAAACTCGGTCTCAAGCAATATGAACTTGAAGAGTACTTCACTAGAAGAGCATTTCACTGTATTTTACAATTGCTTATATTCTTGGATATGGGCCTTATACATGCTACTGAACTGTGACCTTTTCTACTGTAGGAGACAACGCTTATTTATCTTTGTACCCTTCCTACAGAGGGTCACAGGATTGTGGTTCGTTGTATATATTGTAGTAAGAGCTCAATGAAAATGTTTTGAATTATTGATTACTTATATACTCAACAAGTATGTATATTCAAATATTTCTATTGTAGATGGCATTCTGTTACCTCTCTAATTCAGCTAGGTAGTTTCAAGAGACAATTCAAATCGAGCATTTATTGATCAAGTTTGTGCTGGACACTCTACTAGGTATCAGGAATATATGAATAAACAATAAATGATTTTTGTCCTCCAGAAGCTCATGATTCGTCTGGATTTCTCTGGTTACTTCCAGAGTTTTACTTTATGTATTTCCTGAAGATTTCATATTATATTTTTAAGTGTGACATAATTTACCAAGTAATGTGCATATGGAATATGAAAATTATCTATTTGATTCCAAGCGGATATAGCTCAAGTTCCTGCCATAAAGTTTTTTTCCTTCCAAAAGTTTTTGTTTTTATTTGGAATTAGATGTTAACATTCAAATGATCTCATCAAATGATATGACCTACTGAGGTGAGCTCTGCTGGAAATGTATCTGTGGCATTGTATCAGATAGTCACTAGGACTGTCTTAGATTTTGGGAACTCTCCAGGGTATTAATGATTTATTAGTCTTATTAATATATCTCACTATACCATGGAGGTTTCTAAGCTTGACTTTGTCTCATCTTTTTGTCAAACAGACCATCATTACTAAGAATCTACATTACAAAGATGGGTTTGATCTTAACAAGGGCATTGAAGCGAAGATACACACACTTTTACCATGGCAATGCACAAATGGATCAGAAGTTCAAAGTTCCTGGGCAGAAGCTACTTATTGGATATCGCCACAAGGTTAAAACAAAGTTCTCTTTTCATATTTAATACTATCAGAACTATTCATTTGGGAATAAGTCCCTTAATTTTTATGTACCAGGCTGTAGGCACAATAGATCCTGTGACAGTGTGGCACAAAATAGAATCATTCTTGTAGATGATGATTAGTTTTTTAAAATTCTTTAAATCAGCAAATACCTTTGGCAAAACCTGCATATTATTTTATTGATTTAGTTCCCAGTTTTGGGGTCATATTAGTAAACATTCCTGAGTATTTGTTCATCTGCTCAGAGCATCCTAGAATAATTTTACTACTCTTGCATATGCTTATACTAATATGAGTAAATGAGCCATCAAATGTTTTTTGGTTTTGCACATCCCTCTTATCGTGAAGTGATTTCCAGTACATTCCTTTTGAAATAATCTTGATATGTTGATTGCAAAATAAAATGGAGAGGTCATAGGAAATGAAGTAAAATTGTGAAATGATTTCACAAATGATTCATCACCAAGCCTTTGAAGCATTCACAATTGATTTGTTCCTTAGGAATTCCAGAAACTAAAGTTCAGGATATGGATTGTGTATATTACAATTGGCAATATTTACTCTGTTCTTGGAAACCTGGCATAGGTGTACTTCTTGATACCAATTACAACTTGTTTTACTGGTAAGTATTCTTATAATTAGACTTCAATATTAAAAATGTCTACTCAAATTAATCGATAGTATGAGTAACTATATTTTCACTAAGTTAAATTCATTATACTCGTCAGAGTTGTATTTATGATGAAAATTGTTTACAATTATTTGAGGATTTCAATGGGTGTAAGTGGTTTTAGGATGTAGATACTGGAAGGTATTCTATGGGTGATATAAGGAATGCAATAATTGTTTCTATACTGGGTTAATTTTGTATCCTTTAGATAGATGAAATTGGAACCTAAACAATTTCGACACATTTTGTATTCTTGTCTTTAAATAAAAATGGGTTATCTATTAAACTGGATCTTTTTTCTGACTCCCTACCTTTGTTAACTGTCACTGAAGCTTTTAAACTTGGCCATTTTGACTCATGTATCTCCTTAGTTTCTTAATTGTTTCAGGGTAACATGATCACCATGTTCTGATGCTCCTTTGCAAGGTTGCACATCTGTTAAGTACCTACCATCTCGACTGTAAGAGCTCTACTTTAGGCTTCCTTCATTCAACACCTGGATGATTGCCATTGCTTCCCAAATGACAGTCGCTCTGATTCCAGTCTCTCCCCTTTTTATTCATTCTGCACACCGTAGCCAGCTTTATCTTCCTATACTGCCATCTTCATATACCACGCTCTTGTTCAAAAGCCTCCTGTGTCTACTCATTGCCCCAGGATAAAATCTGGGCTGCCATACTCTCTACTATTACCAGTGTGAATGCTCCAATCCATTTAGATCCATCTCTACATTTTTTTTCTCACCCATGTTATTGCCTTTTATACCTTTGTTTGCATTACCTTCTGGAATGCCCTCTGGCTCTATCTTTCTTTCACCAATTTTTATCCATTTTTTCCAAGGCTCATCTGCTCCCGAGTTTCATTAACCTTTAACTGATCCTGTCAGCTTCTGTTTCATTTTTCTTGAGCTATTACTCTTTTCTTTCTTTCTTTCTTTCTTTCTTTCTTTCTTTCTTTCTTTCTTCCTTTCTTCCTTCCTTTCTTTCTTTCTATCTTTCTTTCTTTCTTTCTTTTCTTTCTTTTCTTTCTTTCTTTCCTGAAACAGAGTCTCCCTCTATCACACAGGCTGGAGTGTAGTGGTGTGATCTCGGCTCACTGCAGCCTCCACCTCCTGGGTTCAAGCGATTCTCATGCCTCAGCCTCCCGAGCAGCTGGGATTACAGGCGTGTGCCATCACACCTGACTAATTTGCGCATTTTTAGTAGAGATGGGGTTTCACCATGTCTCCCAGGCGGGTCTTAAGCTCCTTACCTCAAGTGATCTGCCCACCTCAGCCTCCCAAAGTGCTGAGATTACAGGCATGAGCCACTGCGACTGATTTGAACTATTATTTTTTTTTATAGCCTGTAATTATTTATTGTCCAGATGGCATTTAAATTTTTTCTCATATATGTGTGCCTTGTCTCCTGTTAAACTTTTAAGGGATTGGTGGGCATGAATTGTTTATTATATTTCTCTTGACTACCTCCAAAGTACTATACCGAAAGTGGATTACCACTAAATATTTATTACATGGATGAAACAAGTGATAGCACTGATGAACTGATAGGTAATTATCTAAATGTATGCATTTACTAAACAATGGACAAACCAAGAGAAGACTAAGCATTACTATTGGTGAGTTCTAGTTCCAAATTATCATGGCATCTTTCTTTAGAAAATAATAAGAGATAAATGATAAACTATAAACTATTAACAATCCTGAGATCTGAGTTCTAATCCCTGCTCTAGCATCATTTAACTTGGAGGCCTTGGGCAAGTAATTTTTTCTTTTAGAGTTTTTGTTTCCTCATCTGGAATTGAATAGGTAAATTTCAAATATCGAAATTATTTGTTCATTGATTCAATACATATTAAGCATCTTTTAAATGCCAGGCAGTATTCTAGATAAAAAGGACAAAAGCATGAATCAGAGAAAGTCTCTGCCCTCCTGTACATTGTAGTTCATATTTGATATAATTTGATCCTCATCTTAATGAAATAGAGAGGAATAAACATTAACATTTTAGAGATTGGAAAGTAAAGGCTTCCCTGCTGGCATCAAGTAAGTCTGTATGAAGTTAAGCCTGGAACTGAAGTCTCCCAAATCTAATCAAGTGAACTAACCAGGAGACAACAATTTTGCAAACTCTCCCTAAAGTAAATAGTTGGCATAAAGTTAATTTAGTAGAGTCCAGATATGTGTACCGGCACTGTATCAGCTGTCACATTGGCCTCATTTCAACAGGGATTTTGGCGTCTTTTACAGATAATGTCATGGTTTGCATTGCAAGCTATTCTTTAGGAAAATAGCAAGCATTTGTTGCTTTCAAATTTAGTAGGGAATCACCGCTAGTTCTTTTTAGCTTTATTACTGGAATAAGGTTAACTTTAAAGGATATGGTAACATTCCTCATTTAATAGATGAGAAAATTGAACAGTTACTTGCCAAACAACTCCTTCTTTTCTTTTTGCCCTCCTACAGGTAGCTTTTCTGACGTTTATCTCTTGATGTGTATTGTATCCTCTAGATTTTCATTCATTTTATTAAACATAATATTTTCTAAGTCTGCTTTAAAATTTGCTTTCTTTTAAAATAACTTCTCCAGTAAAATAATTTAAAAGGCAATATCATGCAGGATTATTTGTATAAATCACAGGTTTTCTTACTAGGAATCTTATTCTTTGATTCACAAACCTTGTTAATGAATCAATATAACCTAAGTACACAAGTAAGAATCCTTGTCTTTGAGATTTTGTGAAGACTCCGAACAGATTGTAAGCTCCATGAAATCAGGGACTATGTCTGCTTTCCCTCCTGTTTTTTCCCTAGTGCTTATCATGGTGTCTGGCATATAGTAGGTGCTTAATAAATATAGTACATTATTAAATGATTTTTAAACTGACATGGTATCCTAATATAATTGAAAATGAAGCACCTCAATACTGGAAGAGATTGTTAATTAAACACAATTCTCACAACACTCATTTTACAGGTATGAGGGCTTGGATCATGCATTACAGTGTGTTGATTACATCAAGGTTGATGGACAAAATATTGGATGCAGATTTCCCTATTTGGAGTCATCAGACTATAAAGATTTCTACATTTGTGTTAATGGATCATCAGAAACCAAGCCTATCAGATCCAGTTATTTCACTTTTCAGCTTCAAAATATAGGTGATGTAAACCAACAAACAACTTCAAATTCATTGTTTCTAGTTTAGGCCATTTACAATCACTTGAGAGGGAGAAAGAGAAAAAGGGAAGGAAGGAGAGAGAGATATCGACAGAGAGACAGACCTATGGAAATGCAAAGACAGAAAAACGAGAGTCAGCAGAGTGTATGAGGAAGCTCTTATTAAATATATAAGGATGAAAGATAAGGAATTGAATAAAGGTTAAAGTATCATTTTCATTTAGAACTCACAATGTTATTTTCCATCTTCAGTTTGTCTGCTATACAGTAATTTTGTCTAGTGTTAGTGATGGAGTAATTATGAAGACACTTCTTCCCAGGCCTCAATAGACAAATGACTGGATATTTATTGAGTCTATGTTTTCAGTTCTAATAGTTATGAGAGTGATGAGTTCTAGAGTCTTCCAGACCTGGCTTTAAATCTTAGATCTACCATTTTTCCAGTTGTGTGACTTTGGGCAAGTTACTCTGTTTCAATTTCCTTATTAGTATCATGAGGATAATAGAGGACCACCTCATAGGTTTATTGAGACATAAATATTTATGTCTCAATAAACATAAATAAACAAAAAAAAACACAATAAAAATTTAGTGAGACATAAATGAGATTATGATGTAACATCCTTGGTACTTACAGTGTCTGAAATAGCATAAGCATTAAATAAGGGTTATCTATCTGTAAAAGTAGTAGTATTACTGATTGTGGTTGTTATTTCTAATGCTACAAAATGGAAAATCGTTGTAATGATTTGGGTCTTCGAACTTTTCTCTTGGACTTATATATTTGTCAGTGAGTGACTTGTCAAAAATGAGTTTCCAAAATAACCAAGTTGGTTAAGAAACTCATCTTGGTTGGTAAGCAACTTTGATTTTAATACACATCATAGGGAATATTACCGAGCCACTTGGTTTATCCCTAGAGGTTTCTGTTACCAGATGTCCCTAGCTTTGGATAAAGGCTACTGCTAAACTTCAACAATCTCCGTGTTGAAATGGTTCTCTTTTGCTTTTCAGTTAAACCTTTGCCGCCAGTCTGTCTTACTTGTACTCAGGAGAGTTTATATGAAATTAAGCTGAAATGGAGCATACCTTTGGGACCTATTCCAGCAAGGTGTTTTGTTTATGAAATTGAGATCAGAGAAGATGATACTACCTTGGTGGTATGAATATTGCATTTATTTGGGAAAATCATAACTGCAGCCTTTTAAATAAAATGGCAAATGTGAGAACCAAAATCAGTTGCATTCACGTGAGGGAAAGAACATGACATGTATTTTAGTTCAATCTCCAGAAAGCCAAATAAACGAATGGACAAAAGTATAATGAATGATACCAATTTTAAAGTTACATAGGAACTTAGAGATTATCTAGTCACTTGTTTTCAATTTTGTGTCAATAAAGTTACTGAAGGCTTAAGATGGATTGTGGAGAGGCCTCAAGTAAAAGCAAAACAAAATTTAAAAAAAAAAAAAGCCACAAAAACTACTTATGGAGGAACAACCATCAGGTCAAAATTCCAGTATGGCAGGCTTACAAGAGAATTGCTTGTACCAGGCAAGAAGGGCTGGCTAGGGAATTAGGCAATGGTTGCAAGACTAATTACTGCCACCAGCACCAACAATGTGGTGATGCCTTTAATCATATGTTGTTATGTATTATTTTTCCTTATTAGTTTCCAGTTTAGAGAGTGGTAGAGAGAAGTTAGTGAGCCGGTAGTTCTAATTCATTCCTTTCATATACAGATAAGAAAACTCATTGTTGAATTGACATATAGATCCCAGGTATGTAAATTCACTTACAATCAAATTATGCAGTTAGAATTAGATTTCAGATCTGATTCCCAGTCCACTTAAGTCTACACTACATTATGCTAATTCCTAAGATAAGTTATGCCAAAGGAAAAGCAATTATATTGAATGAGAAAAATTATTGAGCTCTTTGAAATGCAAAATTGAAATCATTGCTTCAGTGATTTTTTTACTCTGAGATCACTCAGCCTTGAGAGTCTCGTAACTGTAGCAATAGTTTCATACCAAGCCATGAGCACTGTTGTACGGGTTTTGTTTCCTTATTCTTATTCCAAGCCCCGAGCATTGTTATGTAAGTTTTCCTTATTCTTATTAACAATCAGAATAAGGAAATAAGAATAAGGAAAAAAGAAAAAGCTATATATTAATATATGAACTCTATAGTTTCCATAGTAATAACATTCACATGCTGGCTCTGTGTTTTGGTAACTGAGTGTATGTAGCATCTTCCAGTTCATAGAATCTGGGAAATTTGACACTAGTCCACATACTGGGTGTTATATACACCAAAGCTACCTAGGAATTTTGCCCTCTCACACGTGCTGTCTTTCACTGTAAGTGATCCATTATCACCGTAGAAATAAAATATAGATAAAGAAGGGAAGAAACAATGATTTGAAAACCCCCACTATACAGAGAGCTAATTACTGCTGAGAATATGCATTTCTAGTCTTTTGATGCATAGATTTTATGTAATAAAACCCACTTTGAAAGGGACAGATATGGAATCTGTCTAGTTGCAACTAGATCAAATAATGGCATCTGATTTTGTCCTTGGCTTTCAGACTACCACAGTTGAAAATGAAACGTACACCTTGAAAATAACAAATGAAACCCGACAGTTATGCTTTGTAGTAAGAAGCAAAGTGAATATTTATTGCTCAGATGATGGAATTTGGAGTGAGTGGAGTGATAAACAATGTTGGGAAGGTATGAGCTAAAAGGACAGTAACTAAATAATGAGCTATTTGCTAACAAAATTAATTTTCTTTCAGTATATTTTGTAATTACGAAAGTGAAAGACTTTCCCATATAGTCTATGAACAGAGAGGATAATTTAGCAAGCGCTTCAATTGAACAAAGATTTATTAAAAGTCTAATATTAATTCAGTTAGGACTAGGAATATTGTTATACCTCTATTATCAACATTCCTGTTTTTCTGTCAATATAGATAATATGCTCATTCTTTTGAGGGATTGGCATGAGCGTATTTTAATCAATATTTTCTTATGCTTTCAGTATTCAAGAGAACAGAAATCTTAAAGCAAGTATAGATTAGCATACATTTGTTTCTGAGTGTCTAATACTATTCTGAAGGACTTTTCTAATTCAGAGGCCATGATTAGTAATATACATATTCATTCCATTCACTTCCAACACTGATTTAAAGTGATTTATGATAAGGGCATTAAAATTCCATAGCAATATAAACTAAAAAGCCTAAACAATGAGGTAAAATATGATTGTGCTTCACAATATACTAGCTTTAGGAGTAGAAATTACCAATAAATGTTCAAAATTGAAGGAAATAAACTCAGCATTGCTCTTTCAGGTACATAGATAGAGATGCAGCTATTAATACATATACTGATGTTGATACAGATGGATACTGGCATATCTATCAGTCATTCATCTCCTTTCAAGTTGTTCTACTATAGTGGAATCTCTATTATCTCCCTACGAATATAGTGGTATCATTGATCCCTTTCATTCATCAAATATTTATTAAGCACCTACTATGTTTCAGACTCTTTTCAAGCATTGGAGATATGGCAGTAAATAAATCTCTACCCTCAGGGAACTTATATTTTATTTCCAATTGGGTAGATATAGGCAATAAACGAGAAGCCTAAAATATTATATAATCATTAAGGATTATGGAGAAAGAATAGCAAGACAGTGGAAAACTCAACCAAGAGCTATACAGAATCAGAAAGAAGACTTACTAGTTTCATATTTTTCATTTTTGTCACTGTTTTAAAAAATCAGGAAACTCTAAAGTTATGTCCTGAACTATATCTTGTCATTAGTCAATGCATTGTATAAAGTGGATATGGCAAGATTTTAGCCATATCCTCAAAAAATATATTATCTTCTGTATTTTACATGCAATCTTATCAGTGATAGTGATGCCTAAGATTTCTCTTGCTTTGAGGGAAATCTTGCTGAGTGCGGGGTCTTGCTCCATCACCCAGGCTGGAGTGCAGTGGTGTGATGTTGGCTCTCTGCCACCTCTGCCTCCTGGGTTCAAGCAATTCTCATGCCTTAGCCTCCTGAGTAGTTGGATTACAGGCATGCACCACCACGCCTGGCTAATTTCTATATTTTTAGTAGTGACGGAGTTTCACCATGTCAACTAGGCTGGTCTTGAACTCCTGGCCTTAAGTGATCTGCCCACCTCTGTCTCCCGAAGTGTTGAGATTACAGGCATCAGCCACCATGCCCGGCTCTCTTCATAGAATCTTAATGACTTTGAAATTAGAAACAAGGAATTTCTTGAGTTCCATATGGTCTCGGTTCTTTAGGACATTTCTTATTGGATGTTTCAAGTTATAGAAAAATAGGACAATAATATTTTTGGAAATTAGAGTATGTCCTCTTCAGGATTGACTCTGTATGGGGAAAGGCAGTAGAACTTCAGCAAAGGAGCTTCCTGCCTTCCCACTGTTAATTTTGCATGACAGATAACTTATAACAGTAATTTCTCTGGATTATATTCTTGTAAATATTCTCTGAACATGTGAATGTGACTGATAATTTTCTAGTAGAAGACAAGATTGTGAGGAAATAGGACAAAGAAAAAGGTGGGATCAAGGGAGGTTTGTAGATGTCTGGCTAAGATTAAAGATCTTTTATATTACTCCAAAACAAGCGAGAGGTACTAGTTTGGGGAGATCAAACTTCATCTACTTTTTAAGTTTGCCTAGTGATTGCTCATTTCTTACTATGCATAAGAACCATTAAAACTCCATCCCTAAAATAAAAAAGCAAAATGAAAAAGAAAAGAAAAACCTTATCCCTCCCTTTGGTCTTTAAAACATGACACAACTTTAAAAAGGTAACCTTAAAAGATGATTTCCATTACTCACACAGGAATTTGTATTGAAGGATACCTCTTGCTCGGTACAGTATCCTAATATCTAAGTACACGTTTGACTTACTGAGAGTTAAGAGACACACACGACATGTTTGTTTAATCACTTGGCTAATATTTTGTCATTTTTAAATGGAGAATTCACAAGGTCAAATATAAACAAATCCGTATCAGGAAATAAGAATTGTGTTTTGAGAAGTTATTTTTTAAGTGAAAATAAGACATGTCACAGTCCAGTAAAGTACTTTTCTGTATAAAAAGTGCACAAATGAAAGGAATGCTATACTCAAACACAGTTGTGGTATTTATGCACTGGCAAATATGACAGGGGTTTCCAAGCTTCACTCAGTCCTTAACTATTTATAAAATAATTCAGTTTCAAAAATAGTGATAAATGTATAACACTTCCTCTTTTTGTGTGATTTTTAATCCTAGTTGAAGAACTATTGAAGAAAACTTTGCTACTTTTCTTGTTACCATTTGGTTTCATCTTAATATTAGTTATATTTGTAACCGGTCTGCTTTTGTGTAAGAGAGATAGCTACCCGAAAATGGTAAGATGTGTAACATTATGATGTTTAGCCTGAGATGGGAGATTTTTAAAATTTTCTGCACTTAGAACTGATGGAGTGACATTTTATAATTTTGCTTATTCACTGTGGGTATACAATTGATTCCATATGGATTATGATGTTATCTTCAGAAAATACAGTAATTTTAAAAAATTAATCTTACAAGACTACATTTTGAGGTGGATTTACTTTTGTCAAAATCAAACTTTAGAACATGAAATACTATTTGACTCTAGACTAGACAATGGTATACAGAAAGAGTTACAAGAGAAAAGCAGGATTGGGAGAAAGAGAAGAGTGAATGAAAATGGTCATAGACTGAAACACATATTACCAGTGTGCCACAGGCACAAGAACACATACAAATGATAAAACATGGTGCCTGCCTTTGGAGCACACACTCAAGTTAAGGGAGACAGGATCCATATGAAAAAATACAACCTTTGAGATGATTTTAGATGATTGCCATTTGAGTCTTGCAGATAATGCTATAGAATTTCAGAAAACAGTAAGACCACTGTGGGTTGGGGGGCTTTAAGAAGGAGTTGTAACCTGGAGAAAAATATCTTTTTGGGACAGGGTCTCATTCTGTCAGTCAGGCTGGATGGGAGTGGTGCAATCATGGTTCACTGCAGCCTTGGTGTCTGGGGCTCAAGCAATCCTCCTGCCTCAGCCTCCTGGGTAGCTGGGACTACAGGCTTGCACCACCATAGTGGGACTCCATTTCTATAAAAAATGTAAACATTAGCCAGGCATAGTTTTCTTTTCTTATAAATTCATAAGAAAATTCATAGTGGCTAATGTTAGCCACTATGCCTGGCTAATGTTTACATTTTTTATAGAGATAGAGTCCCGCTATGTTGCCCAGGCTGGTCTCGAACTCCTGGGCTCAAACAATTCCTCCCACCTTGGCCTCCCAAAGTGCTGGGATTACAGGTGCCAGCAACTGTGCCTGGCTGAGAAAACTATCTCAATGCCATATCTTTTCAAGATAGAGAGAAAAGTGAATGTGTATAGAATGTTTCACTTTGTTTGCTGAATGCTCTTGTGCTTATTGTCTGAGTTGTTAATCTTCAGTGAAATAGTTTGTGTTATTAATGATGATTTGTTAATAACAGAGTTCTTTCTACATTCCAGAATTTCTCTGTGATAGATGAAGACTTTCCATATCAAGAGACATGGTATTGACTCACCAGCTTCCAGTCATGGCCAAATGTTCAATATGAGTCTCAATAAACTGAATTTTTCTTGCAAATGTTGAATACGTCTTATTTTAAAATGTTGTTGTATTTAAATAGGCTTTCGAGTACTCAAAGCCTCAACTAGTAGTACATTTTCTGGATTCTATTAACAGTTTCTTTTCTTATAAATTCATAGTGAGAGTGCTGCATGTAGAGAAATCAAGGTATGAGTCAGATTTTATATTTATGATGTATTAATAAAACAATGTGACTTCGCAGATTGCACTAAGCCATAGAGATATTGTCAAATCTTGGAAAATGAGATTCTAGTTTTTGTTGTTGTTTGTTTTAAACCGCACTTGGGATGAAAGTACACAGTATGAATAAAATTGTTTGGCTTTAGGCCAGGCGTGGTGGCTCATGCCTGTAATCCCAGCACTTTGAGAGGCCAAGGAAGGCGGATCTCCTGAGGTCAAGAGATCCAGACCAGCCTGACTAACATGGTGAAACCCTGTTTCTACTAAAAACACAATACATTAGCCAGGTGTGGTGGCGTGCGCCTGTAATCCCAGCTACTTTGGAGGCTGAGGCAGGAGAATTGCTTCAACCTGGGAGGCGGAGGCTGCAGTGAGCCGACATCGTGCATTCCAGCTTGGGCAATAAGAGTGAAACTCCATCTCAAAAAAAAAAAAAAAAAAAGTGTTTTGCTTTAAAAGTAACCTGTGAAAGTATTAGGAGGCAAGAAGTTTTAAATACATTCATAGTCCTAAGTATATTCTTTGCATTTCATGAAGAGAAATGTGTGAGGAATGCAGTGCTTAAAAGGCTAAAAGTAATAAAGTGATTAGGAATCATATTTGAAAAAATTGGAAGTCACAAACTACACAGAAAGTAATAAAATGATTAGGAATCATATTTGAAAAAACTGGAAGTCACAAACTATACAGTAAAACTTGAGAGTTTCCCTATACTTTCTGATGGTGTGTGTTTTTGGTTCACAGACCAAAAGGCACAAACCTCTGAAATTAGTAAGAACCTTTTTAAAAGGACAACCCACCTTCAGGGTATATGACAACCTAGGTGTCGATAATTGCTTTAAAACTTAGGGAATAGGCCGGGCGCGGTGGCTCAAGCCTGTAATCCCAGCACTTTGGGAGGCCGAGATGGGCGGATCACGAGGTCAGGAGATCAAGACCATCCGGGCTAACACGGTGAAACCCCGTCTCTACTAAAAATACAAAAAATTAGCCGGGCGTGGTGGCGGGCGCCTGTAGTCCCAGCTACTCGGGAGGCTGAGGCAGGAGAATGGCGTAAACCCGGGAGGCAGAGCTTGCAGTGAGCTGAGATCCGGCCACTGTACTCCAGCCTGGGTGACAGAGCGAGACTCCGTCTCAAAAAAAAAAAAAAAAAAAAAAACTTAGGGAATAATGAACTCCAATCAGGATTATAGATTACAATCAAGAGCCAAGCTTCAGTTCAGACTAGTTTCTGTTCAGTACTATTCATAGTAGAGTGGCCATAACCTGGGAGCTTATGAGAACTGCTCCAACCCCGACCTACTCAGTTAGCAATGTGCATTTTAAGAACATTCCCAGATGATTCATTTGCACTTTCAATTTGAAAAGTACTGATTTATAGCAGTATTTTAGAATAAAAAATGCTAAAATAATATAATGCAGAGGAAAGCTCATGGGAAGGGTAGCCACAGCTGTGCTCATCATTGCCACTGATCATCTCTAAAAGACGAAAAAAAGCTAAAACTGAAGTGTAAACCAGAATACCATCCTTAACTGTCACTTGTAATCAATGGTAGGATGTACCACCATTTCCCTAAGTAGACTTGTCCTTGTTAAACACTAAAACTCCTGTGATAGTGTAAATTAAGATGCAATATGATTGGCAATTGCTGTCAAACTAGATCTTGCTAAAATTGTTCTTAGTGAGTTGAAGGGTGTAGGGGAGGAAGGAGAAACGTGATGTGGAGAGGTCAAGGTGAGGTAGAGATAGGGCAGGCAACCTCATACTGGGAGACTGCATGCATCTTGGCAACCTACTTTTCCAATTCCCTTGTTTAGTGCATGCACAACAAGCTCTACTAATTAAAGGAATTCTGGACTTTCTACCATCAACCTAGAAGCCCCAATCAGAATTGCCCCAACAAAATGGAATCAAGTGGCACCAAATGTGGATAGAGTTGAGCCCTGCACAAAGCACCCACAAATGAATTTGGAGAGGCGGGTCAACTGCCACTCCCCCAGTCCACTATTTTGAACACAACAGAGGTTCTCTGAACTGGGCGCCAGAGCATATGGACTTGAAGAAAGTGCTTTTTGTACTTCACATGGTAGCTCCATCCCCACTGAAAATGAGCCCACACAACTTGGGCTTGCATGAAGGATGGGGCCCAACTCACCCTCTCTACACTGAATGGCAGAGGCTTGGCAATGGAAGGCAAACAAACCACAAGAGTTGTCAGACTGGAGGAGGAAGCTCTGCTCCAAGTTCATTTTGGTGATAGTGTTACATTACAGTAGGTAGCTAGTCAGGCATGAGAAGGGCAAGAGAGTGCTCCCCCTGTACCCCCCCAGAAAAGTCAGTTGACCATCAGCTGATGGTCAGGCAGTTGTTAACTGTCCCTCTAAAATAATAATTGCTCACAGCCTGCACCGGGGAAAGGCAATCTCCCTACAGATAGGATACACATGAAGCTGGTGATCAGCCCCCTCTTTTGATAAGACCTTCAGGAGTTGAGCGCATGGGCTTACACATGCACATTAAGAGCAAAATGGCAGAATTTAACTGGTATATGACCTTCCGGGGTGTTGCACCAGAAAAGGGATGCAAGATACCAGAAGTAAGCCAGCATAGAAAATCCTAAGTCCAAGGTCCAACAGGACACTTGACCTCCAAGTTGGCTGCTTGGCCCTCTTCCAAGTATATTTTACTTTCTTTTTATTCCTGCTCTAAACTTTTTAATAAACGCTCATTCCTGCTCTAAAACTTGCCTCAGTCTCTTCTTCAGCCTATGCCCCTCAGTCGAATTTTTTCTTCTGAAGAGGCAAGAACTGAGGTTGCTGCAGACCCGTATGGGTTCACCACTGGTAACAGTAGCTGCCAGAGGGGTCTATCTGTGCCTCATAGCCTTAGGCCAGAAACCAAAGGACAAAGTCTATTCAAACTGAAGGTCATGAGCCCTGAAACAGTGGCATGATAGGAAGATCACTTTCTTGCCTGCTCAGGATGAAGAGCTGGTGCACTCCCACCTTCCTGCCCCTAAAACCGGGACCTCAGCACACCCTGGCATAATCGCCCCACCACCACCACCTGCCCCCTCCATCAAGGCAGGTGTTTCCATTAGTTAGCTTACCTAAGGAAAAGCTGGCTCTTACTCTTAAGAGCCACATACTGGAATGAAGCCTGAAATGCACCACTAAATAACCTGCTTCTAGGAGGGCATAGTGCTAGTGCACAACATAAGCTTCCTGAGACCTCCACACCATCAGCCCTGCAGGAGATAGGGTTTTGGCTCATATGTTCAGTGCATGGCTACAATAGGCAGCACAGGAAAAAGAAAGGAAAGAAAAGAGACAAATTGTTTGGAAGGCTAAGCCTTCCCTCAATTAATGAGTAAAGATTTTTGCCTTTTTAAAATGTTTGAGTTAATTTGGCTAAATGAATGACTTACGCTGGTAACCTGGAATTTGATATCTGGCGAACTTTCCAAAATTAAATTATAAATTATGTCTTTTTCTGACCTAATTAATCTTTTAGACATTAGGTCCCCTAAAGTCCAAAAATAACATATTTGGTTTATTTGGTATAAAAACCATATGACTTAGTGTACGCTATCAATGGTTATTATTGTTATGTAAAATTGTCATATGCCACAGAAGTAACCAAAATTTCCCTGTCAGTTGTGGCTTTAATAGTGGCCGTACTAACTAAAACTGTTTGTCATCCCTGGACAATTGTCTTGTTTTGGGCCTCTTTAGAAAGTGGTTTTATTGTCAGCTATACAACTCTGACGGTGTTCTGCAATGCAGGTTTCTAATCACTTTGGAGATTGTGGCATTAGAATAGAGGAGAAAACTGCTGGTGGGAATGTCTCTGAGCATGCTAATGCATTAGAATCAGTGTATAATGAGCAGTGAGGGTGACCAGAGGTTACTTTAGTTGCCATCTTGGTTTTGGCAGGTTTTGGTCAGCTTCTTTATTGCAACCTGTTTTATCCGCAAGGTCTTTGTGAACTGTATCTTGTGCCTGCCTCCTATCTCATCCTATGACTAAGAATGCCTAATCCTTGGAATGCAACCCATTGGTCTCAGCCTTATTTTACCCAGTCCCTATTCAATACGGAGTCACTCTGCTTTAAACACCTCTAACATATTTCCCCCTGCATTTTACAAGGAAAACCTCAATCCTGAGGGTTATAGACGGATGAAGATCCTTCTTCTGCAACTTCTTCAGGCTGAATGGGGCAATGATATTTCTGCCTAACTATTAGGATCTCTTGTATTTGGGGTAGAGAGGAGCTCAGTCAAAAAGAGTCAGTACGGTGAGGGCCATTCATAACTCTGAGTTCTGACAAAAGGTGATATCTGAAAGATTAGTAAGTGTTTAATGTAAGAAAACATTGAGGAAGCTTATCCTGTATTCCTACACAAAGAGTACAACAGTAATATATTTCACAACGTAATGCAAAATAAATAAAATTAGCCCAAGTTGAAAAGCTTTCCATGAATTGGGCAACTGTTAGTACCAAGCTGATATGGAGTTGCTAGCTGATTATAATACATGTGCAGGATTAGAATACTGATCTGGACTTTTACATTATTCATCCCTCGTGTTTCTTCTGAGCTGCAGAGATCACTGATTGGTTCACAAGAATAAATAGTCAAAGCTGCAGAAACAAAAACCTTAAAAACAACTGATAAGAATAGAGTCTAATACCAAGTATACCATAATTTTTGAAGCATAATTTTTTCTCTCTCCAGTCTCTGAATTTTACTAAAGACAAATCGTGATAAGACTGATTTGCTGTATTATGCTTGGCCTGATTATTTGTATAAAGTGCAGCAAGAATAATTCTTTTTTTATATAGGTTTTTTTAAAAAAAAATTTTTTTAAGACAGAATTTTGCTCTTGTTGCCCAGGCTGGAGTGCAATGGCACAGTCTCAGTTCACTGCAACCTCTGCTTCCCAGGTTCAAGCAATTCTCTTGCTTCAGTCTCCCAAGAAGCTGGGATTACAGGCATGTGCCAACATGCCCTGTTAATTTTGTGTTTTTAGTAGAGACGTGGTTTCACCATGTTGGCCAACCTGGTCTCTAACTCCTGACTTCAGGTGATCTGCCCACCTTGGCATCCCAAAGTGCTGGGATTACAGGCATGAGCCACCATGCCCAGACTTCATATAGGCTTTCAAAAATTGGCTTTGATGGAACTTTTTTCCATAAAAGGAATCTTAAATAAAACTGTTTTAAGCCGAGCCAAGCCATGGGTTTGTATCCTCGAATACCTGTGAGTTGAGTAAACTCCTCTCCTCTTGAGACTGGTGCCACATCTGTGTTTCCTTTGTCCCAAAGGGGACTTTGGTGGGCTCTGCTACTCTCCCTTAAGGGTGGCTCCTACCTAAAATTAGATCTCCAGCGGGACCTGCAACTCCCCAGGGACCTATTGGTCTCCCGTGCTTGCCAGAGTCAGAGTGGATTGTGGGGCATATTTATGGGGGATATGGGGGTGTGGTGATTCAAGGGCAGAGAATCCCTGTGCAGAGCAGTGGCCCACCATGGGTGCACAGCCAGTGTGATACCTCCCATCTCAGTACAGGTCAGAGGGAAGTGTGGGCATGCTTGCATGAGCTGTCCGCCCAGTTTTCTGTCTGCAGGAAGTTTCCAAATTGCCACTGACAGTGTTGCCCATGGTCACAAGGGCACAGGGGCTCTCCAACAGTTTGGTGGTCATCAGACTATCACAGGGGTGAGGGGAGCAGAGAGGCATCCCCACCTACCCTTTCCATGTGTCTCCAAGTTCTTTGGGGGTTGATCTCTGCCAGACTGTTGCTGCTTTCCTTTTCGGCATCCCAACTTCTTCCCATGGGTTTTCAACAGCTTGTGACCCTCTTTCCTCATCTTTTTATTCTGAACTTGCCCATTCACCAGTACCTTTGATATTCTTTCTGAGATAAACTGACATCCAGTGCCCCTAGTCAGTCATTGTGAAAAAATAATACAACAAAACAAGTAGTAGTTTTTTAAAGTGCCTAGGAAAAATCTCTCAGAGGAAACTTGAAAAATAAAAAGAAGTGAGACATGGAAGGAGTAGCAGGAAAATGGTACTAATCTGAGAGCAAAGCAAATATGGGGTAACTATTGTGGGAAATTGCTGGTACTTTAGAACTAAAAATACATCAATGTTGTTGGAGTGTTATTCATGGCAGAGAATACTGTGACGTGATTTAAAGGTAGGAATCAGGTATCGGAGGGCCTTGTATTCCATGAAGAAATGTTTTAATGTTCTAAGTGGGTGATGGCTAATACTGAATGTCAACTTGGTTGGACTGAAGGAGGCAAAGTTTGATCCTGAGTGTGTCTGCAATCATGTGGCAAAAGAAGATTAACATTTGAATCGGTGAACTGGGAAAGGCAGACCTACTCTTAATCTGGGTAGGCACCATCTAATCAGCTGCCAGCATGGCCAGGATTTAAGCAGGCAGAAAAACATGAAAAAGCTAGACTGGCTTAGCCTCCCAGCCTACGTCTTTCTCCCATACTGGATGCTTCCTGCCATCAAACACTGGACTTCAAGTTCTTCAGCTTCAGGACTCAGACTGTCTTCCCCTTGCTTCTCAGCTTGCAGATGGCCTATTGTGGGACTTTGTAAGATTGTTTGAGTTTAATACTTCTTAACAAACTCCTCTTTACATATGTATATCTATCCTATTAGTTCTGTCCCTCTAGAGAATTCTGACTGATACAGATTTTAGTACCAGAACTAGTTCTAGAAGAAGAGAATATTAAGAATGGAGTTCTTTCATTGATTTGGGGATTTCTGGAGTTGGCTGCTTAATATGGTTAGACCCCAAAATGCTAAGGACTCTACTTCTAATAGTATGGGGAACACTGAGAGTCTTTACCATGAACAGTTTAGAGAGTTATGCAAAAGAAATGCATTTGACACATCTGATTCACTGCTTGTGAGAGGCAAGTTTAGTGACTCTATACATTATACCTTTGACCATATGTGGAGAACCAAGGAACATAATGAAGCTGGTTGGTTGCTCCTAAGTTCAGTGGACAAAGTGATGAAAGAAAATGATTAAGTCAGGGATTATAGCTCCCAGCTTCAGAAGCAGATACTGAGCCTCAAATATTCTTATTTATTTATTTATTATACTTTAAGTTCTAGGGTACATGTGCATAGCGTGCAGGTTTGTTACATATATATACACGTGCCATGGTGGTGTGCTGCACCCATTAATGCATCATTTATGTTAGGTATATCTCCTAATGCTATTGCTCCCCCCTCCCCCCACCCATGACAGGCCCCAGTGTGTGATGTTCCCCTTCCTTTGTCCAAGTGTTCTCATTGTTCAATTCCACCTATGAGTGAGAATATGCGGTGATTGGTTTTATTGTCTATTGGGATAGTTTGCTGAGAATGATGGTTTCAGGCTGCATCATGTCCTTGCAAGGACATGAACTCATCCTTTTATGGCTGCATGGTATTCCATAGTGTATATGTGCCGCATTTTCCTAATCAGTCTATCATTGATGGACATTTGGAGTTGGTTCAAGTCTTTGCTATTGTGAATAGTGTGATAAACCATGTGTAATGTCTTTATAGCAGCATGATTTATAATGATCACTAGGTATATACTATTAATGGGATAGCTGGGTCAAATGGTATTTCTAGTTCTAGATCCTTGAGAATCACCACACTGTACTTCCACAATGGTTGAACTAATTTTAGTCCCACCAACGAAGTGTAAAAGTGTTCCTATTTCTACATCCTCTCCACCTGTTGTTTTCCTGACTTTTAATGATTGCCATTCTAACTGGTGAGATGGTATCTCATTGTGGTTTTGATTTGCATTTCCTCTCATGGCCAGTGATGAGCATTTTCATGTGTCTGTTGGCTGCATAAATGTCTTCTTTTGAGAAGTGTCTGTTCATATCCTTTGCCCACTTTTTGATGGGGTTTTTTGTTTTTTTCTTGTAAATTTGTTTGAATTCTTTGTAGATTCTGGTTATTAGCCCTTTGTCAGATGAGTAGATTGCAAAAATTTTCTCCCATTCTGTAGGTTGCCTGTTCACTCTGATGGTAGTTTCTTTTGCTGTGCAGAAGCTCTTCAGTTTAATTAGATCCCATTAGTCAATTTTGGCTTCTGTTGCCATTGCTTTTGGTGTTTTAGACATGAAGTCCTTGCCCAGGCCTATGTCCTGAATGGTATTACCTTGATTTTCTTCCAGGGTTTTTATGGTTTTAGGTCTAACATTTAAGTCTTAATCCATCTTGAATTAATTTTTGTATAAGATGTAAGGAAGGGATCCAGTTTCAGCTTTCTACATATGGCTAGCCAGTTTTCCCAGCACCATTTATTAAATAGGGAATCCTTTCCCCATTTCTTGTTTTTCTCAGGTTTGTCAAAGATCAGATGGCTGTAGATGTGTGGTATTATTTCTGAGGGCTCTGTTCTGTTCCATTGGTCTATATCTCTGTTTTGGTACCAGTACCATGCTGTTTTAGTTACTGTAGCCTTGTAGTATAGTTTGAAGTCAGGTAGTGTGATGCCTCCAGCTTTGTTCTTTTGGTTTAGGATTGTCTTGGCAATGTGGGCTCTTTTTTGGTTCCATATGAACTTTAAAGTAGTTTTTTCTAATTCTGTGAAGAAAGTCATTGGTAGCTTGATGGGGATGGCATTGAATCTATAAATAACCTTGGGCAGTATGGTCATTTTCACAATATTGATTCTTCCTATCCATGAGCATGGTATGTTCTTCCATTTGTTTGTGTCCTCTTTTATTTCACTGAGCAGTGGTTTGTAGTTCTCCTTGAAGAGTTCCTTTACATCCCTTGTAAGTTGGATTCCTAGGTATTTTATTCTCTTCAAAGCAATAGTGAATGGGAGTTCACTCATGATATGGCTCTCTGTCTGTTATTGGTGTATAAGAATACTTGTGATTTTTGCACATGGATTTTGTATCCTGAGACTTTGTTGAAGTTGCTTATCAGCTTAAGGAGATTTTGGGCTGAGACGATGGGGTATTCTAAATAGAAAATCATGTCATCTGCAAACAGGGACAATCTGACTTCCTCTTTCCCTAATTAAATACCCTTTATTTCTTTCTCTTGCCTGATTGCCCTGGCCAGAACTTCCAACACTATGTTGAATAAGAGTGGTGAGAGAGGGCATCCCTGTCTTGTGCCAGTTTTCAAAGGGAATTTTTCCAGTTTTTGCCCATTCAGTATGATATTGGCTGCGGGTTTCTCATAAATAGCTCTTATTATTTTGACATACATCCCTTCAATACCGAATTTATTGAGAGTTTTTAGCATAAAGGCTTTTGAATTTTGTCAAAGGCCTTTTCTGCATGTATTGAGATAATCATGTGGTTTTTGTCTTTGGTTCTGTTTATATACTGGATTACATTTATTGATTTGCATATGTTGAACCAGCCTTGCATCCCAGGGATGAAGCCCACTTGATCATGGTAGATAAACTTTTTGATGTGCTGCTAGATTTGGTTTGCCAGTATTTTATTGAGGATTTTTGCATCAATGTTCATCAGGGATATTGGTTTAAAATTCTCTTTTTTTGTGTATGTGTCTCTGCCATGCTTTAGTATCAGGATGGTGTTGGCCTCATAAAATGAGTTAGGGAGGATTCCCTCTTTTTCTATTGATTGGAATAGTTTCAGAAGGAATGGTACCAGCTCCTCCTTGTACCTTTGGTAGAATTTGACTGTGAATCCATCTGGTCCTGGACTTTTTTTTGTTGGTAGGTTATTAAATATTACCTCAATTTCAAAGCCTGTTATTGGTCTATTCAGGGATTCAACTTCTTCCTGGTGTAGTTTTGGGAGGGTGTATGTGTCCAGGAATTCATCCACTTCTTCTAGATTTTCTGATTTATTTGCATAGAGGTGTTTATAGTATTCTCTGCTGGTAGTTTGTTTTTCTGTGGGATTGGTGGTGATATCCCCTTTATCATTTTTTATTGTGTCTATTTGATTCTTCTCTCTTTTCTTCTTTATTTGTCTTGCTAGCGGTCTATCAATTTTGTTGATCTTTTCAAAAAACCAGCTCCTGGATTCAGTGATTTTTTGAAGGGTTTTTTTGTGTCTCTATCTCCTTCAGTTCTGCTCTGATCTTAGTTATTTCTTGCCTTTTGCTAGCTTTTGAATGTGTTTGCTCTTGCTTCTCTAGTTCTTTTAATTGTGATGTTAGGGTGTCATTTTAAGTCTTTCCTCCTTTCTCTTGTGGGCATTTAGTGCTACAAATTTCCCTCTACATACTGCTTTAAATGTGTACCAGAGAATCTGGTATGTTGTGTCTTTGTTCTCATTGATTTCAAAGAACATCTTTATTTCTGCCTTCATTTCTTTATGTACCCAGTAGTCATTCAGGAGGTTGTTCAGTTTCCATGTAGTTGAGTGGTTTTGAGTGAGTTTCTTAATCCTGAGTTCTAGTTTGATTGCACTGTGATCTGAGAGACAGTTTGTTACAATTTCTATTCTTTTACATTTGCTGAGGAGTGCTTTACTTCCAGTTACATGGTAAATTTTGGAATAAGTGTGATGTGGTGCTGAGAAGAATGTATATTCTGTTGATTTGGGGTGGAGAGTTCTGTAGATGTCTATTAGGTCCACTTGGTGCAGAGCTGAGTTCAATTCCTGGATATCCTTGTTAACTTTCTGTCTTGTTGATCTAACGTTGACAGTGGGGTGTTAAAGTCTCCCATTATTATTGTGTGGGAGTCTAAGTCTCTTTGTAGGCCTCCAAGGACTTGCTTTATGAATCTGGGTGTTCCTGTGTTGGGTGCATATTTATTTATGATAGTTAGCTCTTCTTGTTGGATTGATTCCTTTACCATTATGTATTGGCCTTCCTTGTCTCTTTTGATCTTTGTTGGTTTAAAGTCTGTTTTATCAGAGACTAGGATTGCAACCCCTGTCTTTTTTTGTTTTCCATTTGCTTGGTAGATCTTCCTCCATCCCTTTATTTTGAGCCTATGTGTGTCTCTCTGCATGTGAGATGGGTCTCCTGAGTACAGCACACTGATGGGTCTTGACTCTTTATCCAATTTGCCCATCTGTGTCTTTTAATTGGAGCATTTAGTCCATTTAAATTTAAGGTTAATATTGTTATGTTTGAATTTGATTCTGTCATATTATGTTAGCTGGTTATTTTGCTCATTAGTTCATGCAGTTTTTTCCTAGCATCGATGGTCTTTACAATTTGGCATGTTTTTGCAGTGGCTGGTTCTGGTTGTTCCTTTCCATGTTTGGTGCTTCCTTCAGGATCTCTTGTAGGGCAGGCCTGGTGGTGACAAACTCTCTCAGTATTTGCTTGTCTGTAAAGGATTTTATTTCTCCTTCACTTATGAAACTTAGTTTGGCTGGATATGAAATTCTGGGTTGAAAATTCTTTTCTTTAAGAATGTTGAATATTGGCCCCCACTCTCTTCTGGCTTGGAGAGTTTCTGCTGAGAGATCTGCTGTTAGTCTGATGGGCTTCCCTTTGTGGGTAACCCAACCTTTCTCTCTGGCTGCCCTTAACATTTTTTCCTTAATTTCAACTTTGGTGAATCTGACAATTACGTGTCTTGGAGTTGCTCTTCTTGAGGAGTATCTTTGTGGCATTCTCTGTATTTCCTGAATTTGAATGTTGGCCTGCCTTGCTAGGTTGGGGACATTCTCCTGGATAATATCCTGCAGAGTGTTTTTCAACTTGGTTCCATTCTCCCTGTCACTTTCAGGTACACCAATCAGACGTAGATTTGGTCTTTTCACATAGTCCCATATTTCCTGGAGGCTTTGTTCATTTATCTTTTTCTCTAAACTTATCTTCTCACTTCATTTCATTCATTTGATCTTCAATCACTGATACCCTTTCTTCCAGTTGATCGAATTGGCTACTGAAGCTTGTGCATTTGTCAAGTAGTTCTCATGCCATGGTTTTCAGCTCCATCAGGTCATTTAAGGACTTCTCTACACCGGTTATTCTAGTGCCATTCATCTAATCTTTTTTCAAGGTTTTTAGTTTCTTTGTGATGGGTTCGAACTTCCTCCTTTAGCTCGGAGAACTTTGATCATCTGAAGCCTTTTTCTCTCAACTCGTCAAAGTCATTCTCTGTCCAGCTTTGTCATTCTCCATCCAGCTTTGTTCCATTGCTGGTGAAGAGCTGCGTTCCTTTGGAGGTGGAGAGGCACTCTGATTTTTAGAATTTTCAGCTTTTCTGCTTTGTTTTTTCCCCATCTTTGTGGTTTTATCTACCTTTGGTCTTTGATTATGGTGACGTACAGATGGAGTTTTGGTGTGGATGTCCTTTCTGTTTGCTAATTTTCCTTCTAACAGTCAGGACCCTCAGCTACAGGTCTATTGGAGTTTGTTGGAGGTCCACTCCAGACCCTGTTTGCCTGGGTATCAGCAGCAGAGGCTGCAGAAGATAGAATATTGCTGAACAGCGAGTGTTCCTGTCTGATTCTTGCTCTGGAAGCTTCGTCTCAGAGGGGTACCTGGCCAAGTGGAGTGTCAGTCTGCCCCTACTGGAGGGTGCCTCCCAGTTAGGCTACTTGGGGGTCAGGGAACCATTTGAGGAGGCGGTCTGTCCATTCTCACATCTCAAACTCCATGCTGGGAGAATCACTACTCTCTTCAAAGCTGTCAGACAGGGACATTTAAGTTTGCAGAGGTTTCTGCTGCCTTTTGTTCAGCTTTGCCCTGCCCCCAGAGGTGGGGTCTACAGAGGCAGGCAGGCCTCCTTGAGCTGCGGTGGGCTCCACCCAGTTTGAGCTTCCCGGCTGCTTTGTTTACCTACTCAAGCATCAGCAATGGTGGGTGCCCCTCCCCCAGCCTTGCTGCTGCCTTGCAGTTGGATCTCAGACTGCTGTGCTAGCAATGAGCAAGGCCCCATGGGCATGGGACCCTCTGAGCCATGCAAGGGATATAATCTCCTGGTGTGCCATTTGCTAAGACTGTTGGAAAAGCGCAGTATTAGGTTGAGAGTGACTCCATTTTCCAGGTGCTGCCTGTCACCGCTTCCTTTGGCTAGGAAAGATAATTCCCTGACCCCTTGCACTTCCTGGGTGAGGTGATGCCTCACCCTGCTTCAGCTCATGCTCAGTGGGCTGCACCCACTGTCCTACCCCCAGGGTCTGACAAACTCCAGTGAGATGAACCTGGTAACTCAGTTGGAAATGCAGAAATCACCCATCTTCTGCGTTGCTCATGCTGGGAGCTGTAGACTGGAGCTGTTCTTATTTGGCCATCTTGGAACAACCCCCCTGAGCTTCAAATATTCTAAGATTGCTCTGAGTGAGAGTCTTATCTCCTGTAGAGAAAGAGCTGAAATTGTTGAAAATTAGACATAAGTTCTTATCATGTGAGTAGCTGACCTACAATGAAAGGTGCATGTACAGCCTTGCCAGGTGTCTACTGTTAAAGTGAGGGCATTGATTGGAAAAGAATGGGACCCTACATCTTGGAATGGGGATGTGTGGGAGGACCCTGATGAAGCTGAGGACACTGAACTTGTAAACTCTGATGAACTTTTTTTTGCCAGAAGAAACAGCTTCCCCATCTCCACTAGTGGAAACATCCTCTCTCCAACCCATGCTGCCATCAGCCTTTCCATCTTTGTCTGAGGAGATAATCCCTGTGTTGCCTGAGGCTATAGTGATGGCTTCCCCTGAGGCAGTTGCCAGGTAAGATAATGTTGATTCTCTTCAGGAGCCACCCCCCAACACCCCTGTTTGCTTTCTAGACCTATAACTAGACTAAATTCCCAGTGGGCCCCTAGAGGTGACATTCAGAGTGTGACCCATGAGGAGGTGCACTACACTCAAAAATAACTGCTTGAGTTTTCTAATTTATATAAGCAGAAATCTGAAGAGCAGGCATGGGAATGAATATTAAGGGTGTGGAATAATAGTGGAAGGAACATAGAGTTGGATCAGGATGAATTTATTGATTTGGGCCTACTAAGTAAGGATTCCGCATTTAATGTTGCAGATTGGGGAGTTGAAAAAGGTAATAATAGTTTATTTGCTTGGTTAACTGAAAGAAGGGTTAAAAGATGGCCCATTGTGAGGGAACTGGAAGTGCCTGATCTACCTTCATTTAATGTAGAGGAAGGGATCCAAAGGCTTATGAAGATTGGGATAGTGGAGTGGATGAGTTACTTTAGACCTACTCATCCCAGCTGGGAAGGTCCAGAAGATACATCCTTCACCAATGCCTCGTAAAATAGGTTTGTGAGGGCAGCAAGTGCATCATTGAAGACTCTGTAATTGCTCTTCTTTGTATGTGAGATCTAACAGTAGGAATCACAGTCACTCAACTACAAAATTTAAATACAATGGGAATAATTGGATCCTGAGGTGACAGGGGCCAAGTATTGGCACTTACTGTCAAAGGCAAGGTTGCTGTAGCTACTTAATGGACAGCAAAGGCAAAGCAGCAATCAGAATAGTCAGACTCGTGTAGATCTCTGGCATTCACTAATTTAACATAGTGTTCCTAGAAGTGAAATTGATAGGAAGCCTACTGCATTCCTACTTAACTTATATAAGCAGAAAACTTCCAGGTCGAATGGACAAAAGACTAATTTGAATTATAAAAACAGACAATAATGGCCCCTCAATCAACAGAGTTCAGTCAGTTTACAGACCCAGAATCCCTTGAATGAAGGCAGTTGGGAAGGAAGGAACCCACTACACTACCGACAATTTATGCAATTAATCTTTCTCCCATCTTTCTTTGAGGAGACCTCTGACATTTTACCCAGGTAACTATGCCTTGGGAAAGGGAAATGATTAGACATTTCAGGGACTACGGACACAGGCTCTGAGCTGATGTTGATTCCAGGGGACCCAAAACATCACTGTGGTCCTCCAGTTAAAGTATGGGCTTATGGAGGTCAGGCAATTAATGGAGTTTTAGCTCATGTCTAACTTACACTGAGTCCAGTAGGTCCCTGGGCTCATGCTGGATTGATAGAATGGTGGAATGGTCTTTTGAAGTAACAATTATGACACTAACTAGGTTGCAATACTTTGCACACCTAGGGCGAAGTTCTCCAGAAGGCTATGTAGGCTATGAATCAGCGTCCAATATATGGTACTGTTTCTCTCATAGCCAGGATTCACGGGTCCAGGAATCAAGGGATGGAAGTGGAAGTGGCACCACCCACCATCACCCTCAGTGATCCACTAGCAAAATCTTTCCTTCCTGTTCCCACGACATTACCTTTAAGTCAAAAGGCTAAGAAGGGAGTTACAGTGTTGGCCGGGGTGATTGACCTGGAGTAGCAAGATGAAATCAGTCTACTACTCAATAATGGAGGTAAGCAAGAGTATGCATAGAATACAGGAGATCCATTAGGGCATCTCTTAGTACTACCATGCCCTGTGATTAAAGTCAATGGGAAACTAAAACAGTCCAAACCAGGCAGGACTACAAATGGCCCAGACCAGTCAGGAATGAAGATTTGGGTCACTCCACCAGAAAATAAACCAAAACCTGCAGATGTGCTTGCTGAAGGCAAAGGAAATACAGAATGGGTAGTAGAAGAAGGTAGTCATCAATACCAGCTATGACCACTTGACCAGTTTCAGTAATGAGGAATGTAATTATCATGAGTATTTCCCGCTTCTTTTGTTATAAACATTTTTGTGCATGTATACAGTTGTACTAAAAAAACTTCATTTTATTTCCTTTTTCCTTTACCATGTGAAATACGATTTTTTGACTTCATATCAGCATTTAAGTATTGTTAACTTTGTGTAATGGCATTTGGGTGGAGATTGATGCATTTCCGGTTGCATGAAGGATAGTAGTATTTACATGTTAGGCATAATTATGACCTTATTTTTGTCTTTATTTGAAGATTATGTATGATCTCAGGAGATGTGTATGGGTTCTTGATTGAGATGTGTATGGACACTTGATTGAGTGTCAACCTGACTGAATTGAGTGTCAACTTGATTGAATTGAATTGAATTGAATTGAGTGTCAACTTGATTGAATTGAAGGATGCAAAGCATTGATCCTGGGTGTGTCTGTGAGCCAAAGGAAATTAATATTTGAGTCCATGAGCTGGGAAAGGCAGACCCTTATTCCCTGGCAAACTACTAATTTATTTTCTCTCCTTATAATTTTATCATTTTGAGAATATCATATAAATAAATTTACATACTATGTAACTTTTAATGTTGGCTTTTTGCATTCTGCATAATTAGCCAGAGGTCCAACCAAGTTGTGTGTGTCAATAGCTTGTTCTTTTTTATTGCTGATAAATGCCATAGTATAGATGTGCCACAGTTGTTTTATCCATTTTCCCACTAAAAAGCATCTGGACTGATTCTAGTTTTGGGTTATTATGAATAAAGCTGCTATAAATATCCATATGTAGGTTTTTCAATGTAGTTTTCATTTCTCTGGGATTAATGTCCAAGAGTGCAGTTGCTAGATCATATTGCATATGTAGCTTTATAATGAACTGCCAGATTATTTTCCAGAATTCTTGCATCATTTTTCATTCCTACCAGCAATGTATGGGTTATGCAGTTTCTTTGTATCCTCTCCAGAATTTGGTGTTATCACTATTTTTTATTTCAGCCGTTCAAATAGGTGTGTTGTGACATCTCATTGTGGTTTCTATTTGTATTCCCCTATTGTCTAGTGATGTTGAACATCTTTTCATGTCCTTATTGGACATCTTTAGATCTTATTTGCTTAAATGTCTCTTCATTTCTGGCCTATTTTTTAATTTGGTTGTTTTCTTATGGTTGACTGTTGATAGTTTTTTCTCCAGACATCCTGCCTTTTTCAGATATATATGGTTTGCAAACATTTTCTCCAAACCTGTAGGGTGTCTTTTCCTCTTCTTCACAGGGCTTTTCATAAAGCAGAACATTTTAATTTTGATGAGGTCTAATCTATCAATTTTTCCTTTTGTAGATTGTGCTTATGGTGTAATGTTTGAGAACTCCTGGCCAAGCTCTTGGTGGAGAAGATTTTCTCTTATTTTACCTTCTCAAAGTTTATAGTTTTACATTAAAATTTAAACCTATGATCCATCTTTGAGTGAAATTTTGCATGAAGTATGAGGTTTATTTTTGAGTTTCATGTAGTTTTTTGTATATTTATTGAGGGATGATTAGGTGGAAGTTGTCTTCTGCCAAACAGGTGGATGTTCTTGGTGCTTCTTGTTGTGTAGACTGTATGGAGAGCATTGCCAAAAAGGGTAAATTAGCGGAGTCAAATCCAAAAAGATTATACTTTGAGAAGCAGAAAATTTAAGTCTTTTTTTCTCATCATAAGGAGAGCTATAGTCTTTTGTAGAATGCCCAAGAAGATTCTAGGCTTTGGTCATCTCCATGAGAACTCATTCTTACAGTTAAGTAAAGTAGTTGGAAGAGTGAGCTGTAGGATTTAAACTGTTCTGGGAAACTTATATATAACATAGCAATTGAGGAGGAAGTTGGAAAACAGCAAAATTGTGTGACTGGGAGAATTACCTAGTAAGTCAGTGTTAGTGGGCACTAGATACCAGTCGTTTACTTTAGAGCTGTATTCGTTATACTATCCTACAGCAAACAAGTAAGTGCTCAGTAAATGTTCCCATAGTGTCTAGAAAGAGTTAAAACCTTTGATCTTAAAGGAAGATGTATAAACATGAATGAAATGCTTTACATTCATTTCCTCCACTGGTCAGAAAATTAGCCTATGCTATTTGATCATTTAAGGTACAGAAATAATTCTTGTGGTATTAACAAAATATCTTACATTGAACAATTGCCTGAGCTGCCGATTTTAAAGAAACTTGGTCTGCAACTCACGGTTGCTGTAGGTAATTAGAATTTGAAACTAATGAAGCAAAAAAGATGTTTAAGGCAAAATATTGCTTAAAATATGATACTAGCTATTTTAGTTCATCCAGGCTACTGAACAGAATCACATGGACTGGGTGGCTTATAAACAACAAAATTTATTTCTTACAGTTCTGGAAGCTGGGATGTCCAAGATCAAGGTGCCAACAGATTCAGTGTCTGGTGAGGACCATTTTCCCGGTTCGTAGATGGGGACTTCTTGCTGTGTCCTCACTGAATGGATGGTGCAAACAGTCTCCCATGGGCTTCTTTTATAAAGGCACTAATCTCATTTGTGATTAGGCCTTCATGCCCTAATCACCAGATCATAGCACCAGCTAAGAAAGATAGCTGAAGTGCACATTTGTACTTTCTCAAGTGCTAAATTAAAAGGGATTTGTGAAATATTTTCTGTAGCAAGCACCATTAGTTTGAAGAGTGATTTTCCAGAATCAAAAGTGCTCCACTATGTAATAATAAGTCCATGTTGAAAGAATAGGGGAGGTCACTGAAAAATTTCATGTTGCTGATGCATGTTCTCTCTGAAGTTAATTCATTCAGCTATTGAGAACATATAGTGGTTTTTTATTTCTTCAGCTTTTATTTTAAGTTCCAGGGTACCTGTGCAGGATGTGCAGGTTTGTTGCATAGGTGAACATGTGCTATGATGGTTTGCTGCATGGATCTACTGTCACCTAGGTATTAAGCCTAGCATGCATTAGCTATTCTTCCTTATGCTCTCCCTTCCCCCAACTCCTCTGAAGAAAGGCATTTAAAAAATATTTTATTATTTCAATAACTTTTGTGGTACAAGTGTTGTTGGTTACATGCATGAATTATATAGTGGTGGAATTCTGGGGTTTTAGAGCACCCATCACCTGAGTAGTGTACATTTTGCCCAATATGTAGTTTCTCATCCCACACCCTCCTCTCATGCTCCCCGCTTTGAGTCTCCAAAGTTCATTGTATCACACTGTATGCCTTTGTGTCCTCATAGCTTAGCTCTCACTTATAAGTGAGAAAAATGGCACTTCGTTTTCCATTCCTGAGTTACTTCACTTAGAATAATGGCTTCCATCTCCATCCAAGTTGCTGCAAAAGACATAACTTCATTCCTTTTTTATAGCAGAGTAGTATTCCATAGTGTTTGTTGGGCCCTTAGGTTTGTTCTGTACCTTTGCAATTCTGAACTGGGCTGCAAATAAACATATGTATCCGTGTGTCTTTTTCATTTAATGACTTTCTTTAAGCAGATACCCAGTAGTGGGATTGCTGGATGGAATGATAGTTCTACTTTTAGTTCTTTAAGGAATCTCCATACTGTTTTGCATAGAGGTTGTGCTAATTTACATTCCTACCCGCAGTGTAAAAGTCTTCCCTTTTCACCACATCCATGCCAACATCTCTTGTTTTCTGACATTTTAATTATGCCCATTCTTGCAGGAGTAAGGTGGTATGTCATTGTGGTTTTAATTTACATTTCCCTGATGGTTAGTAACATTGAACATTTTTTCAAATGTTTGTTGGTTGACCGTCTATCTTCTTTTGATAAATGTCCATTCATGTCTTTTGCCCACTTTTTGATGGGATTTTTTTTTTTTTTCTTGCTGAATTCTTTGTGTTCCTCGTAGATTCCAGATACTGGTCCTTTGTTGAAAGCATAGTTTGCAAATATTTTCTCACATTCTGTGGGTTGTCTCTTTACTCTGATGATTATTTCTTTTGCTGTGCAGAATCTTTTTAATTTTACCAGGTCCCATTTATTTATTTTTGTTTCTGTTGTCTTTACTTTTGGGGTCTTTTGGGGTCTTAGTCATGAATTCTTTGTTTAGGACAATGCCCAGAAGAGTTTTTCCTAGACTCTCTTCCAGAATTGTTATGGTTTCAGGTCTTAGATTTAAGTCTTTGATTCATCTTGAGTTGATTTTGGTATATGGTGGGAGATAGGGATCCAGTTTCATTCTTCTACATGTCACTGGCCAATTTTCCCAGCACCATTTATTAAATATGGTGTTTTTCTTCCAATTTATGTTTTTGTATGCTTTGTCAAGGGTTAATTGGTTATCTATATTTGTCTTTACTTCTGGTTCTCTATTCTGTTCCATTGGTCTATGTGACTACTTTTATACCAGTTCCACACTACTTTGGTAATTATAACCTTGTAGTATAACTTGAAGTCCAGCAATATGATGCCTCCAGATTTTTTCATTTTACTTATGATTGCTTTGGCTATTTGGGGAGAGCACAGTGTTAATGAGGCCAAAGGCAAAGGCCGTATTCCAATATGGGCCAGTGAAGTTTGCTCTCTTCCATAACACGAACTTTCCTCCACCCCTCCTCAGTTCTCTGGCCAGTATATACCACTGACCATATTATTTAATGGGATGTACCATGTAGCAATTCCCACAAAAATGAGAACAGTTTTAAGTGCAGACTACTTTCCCCAGTTGTAAGATGGATTTTGTAGTCCATGTTAGAAAGGGATCTTTGGATTAATAAAACACCTACATGTGGTCTATAGAACTTTGTTCCTCCAGATGTAAGTATTCCATGGGGAAAGGGTTCTGGGATCAAAAAACCAGGGAAAATTCTGAGTTAAGTGAAGTTAAATTTTTTATTTTATTTCTATTTTTATGTTTATATTTATTTATTTATTATATTTATTTATTTATTTTTATTTTTTAACTGTGGACTTGGCAGAGCCATTATTATACTAATGTTTTGTGACTCTCAGATTACAGAATTCAACCTTTCCAAATTTATTTGAACCACTCTTTTAGACCACAGTTAGTTACATCTCTCAAGAGACTATTCCAGGAACAAAACAGTATGAGATATATGAATGGCTCGCAAGCCCTGTTCAAATGAGGTTATGTTAACTCTGAGGACTGAATTATCACTTAGCAGGATATAGGCATTAACGGGAGGCATTTGTGTGTCCTGGGCACATGAAGGCTTAGATTCGTTTACTGCCTGCTTAACCAAAAATCTGTGATTCAATCTGAAGCTGAATGAAAAGCTGTCCTTCAGAGTCCCCAAGCATTAAAAAAAAGTATTTAGAAGTGAGACAACAGTCAGTATATGAAACAATACAAAATATACCATTGATGGTAGAGTTCATATGCCTACCTCCTCAAGTACTGACAAACCAACAGCTTGCAGACACAGAGCTAAATAAATAGATGGGCAGTTTGTTCTTTGCTTACTTCCCTAACAAATCTTCTCTTACCCTTGCTGTTGCTAAGTAGTCAGATCCCAGAGGTCTGTTATGAACACACCCCTTCCCTCCTCTCCCTTTGTCTTAATTTTTATGCTTCCCTTTCTTCGTTTATATCCTCATCCATTCTGTTTTGGCTTTGGGTACCACCTTTCATTACTGTGTCTTTGACCCAGAGCTCTGACCCGAGTCCAAACATGCCTCACAGGTACCCCAAATTCATCCACTCCAAAATCTAACTCCCCTCTCCTTCATACTTAAAACCTGATGCTTCTACTTCTCCTAAGAGCTGTGTGAAAGAGGTGCTCCTGGGCATACGTTGGAATGGATTGGTGCTGAGAAAATGGTCTGAGTGAGAGTGTGAAAGCAACCCTCTCTAGGCACCTTTCTTCATGCTGGTTTAAAAAGAAAGTAGCGAACTGTAAGTCCCTGACCAGGCAAAGCCTAGGGTGCGGGGTAGTTAGTTGGAAAGAAAAGCGATGAAGAATGAGAAATCTGGCTGAGATACAGACATCGTTTTACTAACAATTGTGCACTCCTGGCAGAGGGGCTTCAGTCACTCAGCCCCTCTATTTTCCATGGATGCAAATAGATAAAGATCAAGGGAGGCAACGATAGCATCTAGGATGTTCTTTTATTTATTTTTGACAATATGACAGCCGTGACAAGGTGTCTATGACAAAGCAAAACCTTTGGCAAATGAGGAAAATTGCTTTATAAAGACTTCAGATTTCAAGATGTTTTGAAACACTGTATATACCCTTGAAAAGTTTTTTCTCTTTCTTCTAGTTTGAGATATTTGGTCATAGTTGGGATTTTGTGGCTGGTCTGGGTTTGGTGGTGTTTTATCCAAACCAAGGAACAAACTTAGGATTTATTATTGTCTTGGAGACTACGATTTCAAATGGGGGAATAATACCACTTACTTCATAGAGTTTTCTCGAGTATTAAATAATCATAGTATTTAGTACTTTACTCATCACAATGTAAGAGCCCAATAAGTATTCTTTCATTTTATTTCTCTCAAAAAATGTATAATGATGTCCTTTCCCCCAGAACACTAGATAGGGAATGGTGCTTGAGACACTTTGCTACATGATTACCGCTGAATTGCAAATATTTAGGAAGGAAAGAGAACACAAATGTCCAGGCCAAGTGGACCTCCCTTAAAAATACAGGATCACATTTGTTGAGTTTGTGTTTTTCTTAAAAAAATATTTTTTTTTTTTTACTAAAACTTAAGTACTTTCTTGCCATCATACTTTTAAAATTTCTTTTCTAATTTGGTCTTGAGGTCTCTCTCTTGAGAGTGTCACTCTCTAGGAAAGCCCTGATAGTGGTGAAGGAGGGTGTTGGGTTCAGGGGGTTTGTCAGTTGGGAGAGAATAAGGAAGTGCAACTAAAATGGATGGCACCGAAGAAATTTATTATTCACACATCCCAGAAAGATGAGGGGTACCTACAGGAAGTGGACAGGAAGTCCTGAGGCAGCAGTGAGCGCAACCAATGGGTGAGGAGTGAAAGAGAGTGACAGAGAACCTGTGGGACTGGGTCTTTATTAAGGTCCTTGGCTGTAATCTAGCAGGCTTTGCTGCGGAGGTCGTGCATTGGCAAGTTTAAGGAAAACACTCATGGAAGGAGGAACTTATTTACAAGACTCTGATGTTGACCATTAGATCTTACTGTGGTCAACAACTGTGAGGTATGTTGTTTGGCATTCATGACATGAGGAAATATTGAGTTGTATTGCAAACAACCACACGGAGACGGGGAATTTTAACTAGGCCAGAGGTGACAGAGTATTACCAGGTTTGAACAACCTACGTCAGACCTAAAAATGAATGCCAAGGCAGCAACAATATTAAACAAATTTGTGACACATATCATTTGCACTAACAAAGGAGAAGTATGCTCAATGAAAGAGTCCATAAACTAAATAATAATGACCAAAATAATAACCACAGCAACAGGTAACATTTGGTTAACACTTAAATGCCACTGTGCGAATCACTTTAGATTCATTATCACATTTAATCCCACAATAACTCTGTTTAGTTAGTTACTCTAATTATCCACATGTGACTGCAAAAATGTGAAGTATTATCTGTTGCTGCCCTTTAATAAAGGGGCCTACTAATAACTGATAGGTGCTTTGTTTGCTCAGTAGCAAACAAAGTGTGGGTATGAGAGTTTGGAAGACCCTAGACAGAGATACTTCACTCTGCCTAAGAAAGGGATAGAAAGAGAATAATAATGATGCTGGAAAGAGAAGTCAAAACTGGGAAGGATAAGCATAAAAGAAGACCTACTGGCTGTGAGATGTTAGACTTGGAAAAAGACATCTAATGGAGTTTGGGGGGGGAATATTTTATTTTGCAAACTTACTCCATCTTGCCTCAAATCTGTGTCCTGCTTTAGAGTTGGAACAGGGGGAAAAAAGAGATGTTGTACATAGATAGTGCCAGCATATGGATTATACCATTTCACAAATAGAGAAACTGAGGGTTAGAGAGCTTAAGAAGGTCATTCGGAAAAAAGTGAAGGGGCTAAGATTTAAGATTTAAGCTATGATTTAAGCTCTGTTCTTTTTTAAAAAATTTATAAATAAAAGAGGTATAATTAACTCACAGTTCTGCATGGCCGGGGAGGCCTCAGGAAACTTACAATTATGACAGATGTCGAAGGGGGAAGCAAGGTACATTTTACCTGGTGGCAGGAGGTGGGGGGACCACCACACGCTTTTAAACTATCAGATCTCATGAGAACTCACTCACTGTCATGAAAACAGCATGGGGGAAACTGCCCCCATAATCCAATCACCTCCCACCAGGTCCCTCCCTCGACACATGGAGATTACAATTTTTTTAAAATTTTACTTCAAGTTCTGGGATACATGTGCAGAACCAGCAGGTTTGTTACATAGGCATACATGTGCCATGGTGGTTTGCTGCACCTATCAACCCATACTATCCAAGTACCTATGATTTTAACCAGTAAGATAGATTACCTCTCTGAGTCTGTTGGCTTTAAATGTTTTTATTAGTTTATAATCTCAGACCATAGCTTTATTCTGAGGCCCATCATATTCTTCCTGCTCATCGGAGCACTGCAACATACCCTTCTTGGTCAGTATATAGTGGATTCCTTCGTCTTTCCTCCTTTCACAGCAACTTTAGGGAAGGTAACAGAGTGTGACCTTTCCTGGAATAGGCTTTGAAGGGTTTCCTGTGAAAAGCATGGCTCCTGATGTTCAGTTGAAAAGCTTAATGGGACAAAATGATCATCATAAAATAAATAATACAGTGTAAAAGCAATTTGGCAAGGGGACTAACCTTCAAACATTGTTTCTTCACTTAAAACACTGTTTAAAAAATAATTTCAACATTTTTTTTAGATTCAGGGGTACGATAGAGGTTTGTTACATGGGTATATTACATGATGCTGATGTTTGGGGTATGAATGATTGTGTCACCCAGGTGGTGAGCATAGTACCCAACAGTTAGTTTTTCAACCCTTGCTCCCTCCCTCCCTCCCTCCCTGCCTCCCCACTTTATTAGTTCCCAATATCTATTGTTGCCATCTTTATGTCCATGAGTACCTAATGTTAAAACATTTTTTAAATGATTTATTTTCCCTTCTGAATAGAAAAAGTGGGAACACTTCCCACATTTTTCTCTCCAGCGTGGAAAACCATCTTGCCTCCATTACCCTTTTACCTCTCTCATCTGAACTGAAATATTCAAAGCAACTTTTAATGACCTCAAGTACTTTAAATTCTCATTTCAATATAACTCATCTCCAGGTGTATTCTGTGGGGTTATTGAGCTAACTGGACCTAGACTTATCAAGAGCTATATAAGAGTCAATCAATGTCAAGAGTCTCTGGGAGGGAGTATCTGCTGGTGTTGGTGGTAAATCCAGTACCTGAAGATGTAGCACCTTCTGTCTTTCAAATGTTCCCAAATGAGTTACTGGAATTGGTGAGGATATGGACCAGTTGGTAGGTAGTCTGTGAAATATCATTGAGAACTCCAGTAGTTACCAGTGTATAGTTTGTTTGCCATAATACAATTTTGTGGCAAAGCGACCCATACATTCTTTTATGTAAATGAATAATCCTTGCATATTTTTAATTATGAAAGAAGTTTCAGACATTATCCATTTGTGCCTTAAACATTCTTGTTTCTCTCTATTGGCTTCAAATAAGGTATCCATTTAGGAGGAGAGCTAATTTTTGATTACACAAAGGAATTCAGACTTCCTTGTTCTGGCATTTGGCAAATCATCTTAACCAACACAAACTTGTCAACAATTGGCCCTTTGTAATTGCATTCACATGAGGAAAGTGATGGAGAATTAAGTGTTATTTTTCTAATGCCCAGGCTTTATATGTTGTTCTCTGAGTATCTGGTACCCTTATATTTAGCTGGGCCTTCAGGCCAGTGAGTTCAGATCTGCCTATTTGAGGCTGAGCAGGGAGCTTCTTCCTCTTCTCCTATCTTCACAGTGTTCCTCTGCCCTCAGAATGATCCTGGAAGAATAGAAGGGTACAGGGCTTCATGCTTGGTTTCCCCACATTCCAAAGACTACAGTTTTCTCTACACTGGCCTTCATGGAAAAAACTCCTGGAAACAGTTTTGGAAATCATTGATCCCAGTTAGGATTCATGTTGTTTTCCCGAAAACTTGCTAAGGCTGGAGGACCTTCATGATTAAATGATGAGAAGAAACAATCCAAGGTAAAATAATAGTGACTTTGAGACCACATAATCCATTTCTCTACCCCCTTCCCTTTCTGCTCCCTCCCCAGGTCCAGAGCCAGAAGATGTATCACAGAACGAATGTGACCTTTACCTACCTCTCCTTATCACCCTCGGTTGGAATGTAGGTCAGTTATTAAGCTGCTGTCCCCTGATCTACACTTCTACATTCCTTGTGATGCTAGAGATGAAATCTACGAATCACATTTTATCTTTGCTTGCTCTCTATTAGGTTGTGACAAAACAGGGAACTAGAGAAGGACAGTGAAAAGGGACAACAGACTTGCTCCTTTCAGTTTTGCCTGCTGTTCTTGTCAACATTACTCTACGAATGACCCTTCACTGAAGCAGCAGCAGTGGGTTCCAGTCTTCACCTTCTTTGAGTGCTCTAGAACCAGCCCCCCTGTGTCCCTTAGATGTACTCATTTGGGCAGTGTTCCCTCCTCAGAGGTCTGAGGCCCAGCTCTGCCAATCTTCTGCCACCTCTGTGTTCCCCTTTTTGCTTTTTGAATTGTCCACTGCCCGTTTAACCAACTCCTTGTATTAGACTCCATGTTGAAACACCTAAAATGAGTTCTATTTTTCCATGGAAGTGACTTTTATTTTTCAGTGTCTTGAAATCAGAGATAAATTGTCTGAATCAGTGAGATTAATTACATTTTTCTCATTTCCAGGATCTTTAGCACTGACCCAAATCCTTGGCAACAAAAAAGGCCAAGAGGAGACTAAAAACAGCCAGTAAAGGCCGGGCGGGGTGGCTCAAGGCTGTAATCCCAGCACTTTGGGAGGCTGAGGCGGGTGGATCACTTGAGGTCAGGAGTTTGAGACCAGCCTGGCCAACATGGTAAAACCCCATCTCTACTAAAAATACAAAAATTAGCCAGGTGTAGTGGCAGGCGCCTGTTATCCCAGCTACTCAGGATGCTGAGGCAGGAGAATCGCTTGAACCCAGGAGGCGGAGGTTGCAGTTAGCTGAGATCACGCCACTGCACTCCAGCCTGGGCAACAGAGCGAGACTTTGTTTCAAACAAAAAAAAAAAGCCAGAAAATACCAGCAAGTCCCCCATTGCCTTTATTTAACTTAATCACCTGAAGTTGTTCTCCAAGGAAGAGAAACACATGGAGGTCATTTGTGGGTGTGTTTTGGTCACAGCTTTTTGATCTATGTGTCTGACCTATATATGTATCAGAGGATAACAGGAGTCCTGAGATAGTGATCCCCTCATACACTCCACCCTTTTGGCTATACCCTTTTTGGCTAAAAGGAGCCTCATCCAGTTACCTCTTTGTGCACAAAAATATTAACAATTACTTCCTTTGTGTGCGCTGACAGGAAATGATTGGGAAACACAGGTTTATTGTATTTCACACAGATTCTCATAAAACTTTAATGTCTTCCAAGGTAGATTGTGAATATTGGTCTCTCATAATGTTGGCAGGTATTACCAAGGGAAAAATTTTTGGTAGCCAAATACATTTGGAAAGTCGTTGATTAAACATTAGACTAACCACAAGTCCTAATTTTCCCAGGACATTTCTAGTATGTGCTTATTGCCCCAGTGCAATTATTAATAATATCCCCTTTGGCACTCAGAAATGGTCCGGTTTGGACAATGAATTATAGATCACCCTATCTTTGAGTCATATATCTTATGCAGCATTTCCAACACTTGATCAAGCAACTTTCTTTTGAAGGAGTGACTTATGAGCTCCACAGACTATATTTAGAAAACATTGTCTTCGGATCTATTTGATTTCTATTACTGTAAACATCTTGAGGCAGAGTAAAGAACATTTAGTTTTCTTGAGGCTCATCTTCCTGCTCCTGGTTAGGACAGGGGAAACGTAACCTTTTAATCCTTAAGATTAGCCTGGGAGAGACTTTCATGACTTGGAGTCTGAAGCTGAATGAGACATTCGCGGGTAGTAAACTTGACATTGCTGCTGTAAGCTTTACAGTGCTTCTCTCTTCTTTCTGTGCTCATGGAATCAGACACTGAAATCACCACAGGAGGAAAGAGAGAGAAATAAAAGAGATCCTTGTGCTTCATAAAAATCCTCATTCCCTATATTTTCCTGCTGGATTCAGTACCAAGTCTTCATAGCTGCACTGATCTCAGTGTCATTCTGGATTTCCAATTCCTTGGCTCAAGGATGACTGTCAACTAACGTCTGTTAAAGTTTTAGTGGATAGAAACGTGGTTGGCGTGGTGGCTCATGCCTGTAATCCCAGCACTTTGGGAGACCCAGGCGGGCAGATCATCTGAGGTTGGGAGTTCGAGACCAGCCTGACCAACATGGAGAAATGCTGTCTCTACTAAAAATACAAAATTAACTGGGTGTGGTGGCACTTGCCTGTGATCCCAGCTACTCGGGAGGCTGAGACAGGAGAATTGCTTGAACCCAGGAGGCGGAGGTTGCAGTGAGCCGAGATCTCACCATTGCACTCCAGTCTGGGCAACAAGAGTGAAACTCCATCTCAAAACAAAACAAAACAAAAAAATCAAACCATGAAGCAATGGATTGAAAATTATTGAAAAAAGAGAAATGGTTTTTTTCATTTGAAATCTTAAACACTAAAATAGAAAACAGATAAACCCGAAGTGGCACCATTATAAGACAAGTGGTAAAGAAAGGCATAATCCCTTCATCTGTGATATGATTTGGCTGTGTCTCCACCCAAATCTCATCTTGAATTGTAGCTCCCATAATCCCTATGTGTCATGTGAGGGACCTGGAGGGAGGTCATTGAATCATGGAGGCAGGATTTTCCTGTGCTGTTCTCATGACAGTGAATAAGTCTCGTGATATCTGACAGTTTTATAAAAGGCAGTCCCCTGTACACACTCTCTTGCCTGCCACCATGTAAGACATAACTTTCCTTCTCCTTTGTCTTCTGCCATGATTGTGAGTCCTCCCCAGCCATCTGGAACTGTAAGTCCATTAAACCTCTTCTTCTTTATAACTTACTCAGTCTCGGATATATCTTTACTAGCAGCGTGAGAACTGACTAATAACAGTCTCCCTTCTGCAATCCCTGCCAAGCCCTCCCTTTAGCATCGTCACGTTGATCCAGGCACGCAAAGTCATGGAGTTCTATAGGGAATAGCTGGAAACTACCAGTGGTTAAGCACAGCGTACAGATTTAGAATCAGAGAAATCTAGATCTGAATCCTGCCTCTGCATCTTTCTACTTATATAACCATTGGCAATTTAAATCAATTTTTTGAGCTTCAGTTTCTTCGTCTGTAAAATACGAATAATGTTACCTTTTGGTAAGTCAGTTTGAAGGTTAAATGACAGTGTGCTTATAAATTGACTGCCGCAGTTTCAAGCACGTACTAGGTGCTGTATAACAACCGTGTGACCATGGGCAATTTACTTAATCTTTCTAAGGGCTCGTTTCCTTGTCTGTCAAATTGGGATATTAACGGTATCTAACTCATTTTGTACATGCATGAGATAATGCATGTGGTGTCTAGCACATAGAAAGTAGTACATGATTCATATTATTTTTGTTTCTTGTATAATTATTATTAGGGATTTTATAGGAACTTGAATATGACAAAGAATTTAAGGCACCAAAGAATGGTCATATGATATTGGAGTTATATAGATTCCATGACAATTAAGTGGGACAGGGCCTTGGTACAGTTGGCCGCCTTCATGACAATAATTCCTTGTAAAATGAACATTCTTCAGGTAGATTGGTCATGAGGGTCACTGCATTACAGTTATTGCAGGATCTTCAAAACAGTTGTGGTAATGAGCTTCTTTAGTGTATGTCTTGAGGTGAAAGAGGTTGAGAAAATTTGGTGGACAATTGATTCTAACACTGATGAGTTCAAATAAATTATGAGAGAAAATTCAAAATTTTCATTTCTTTAGTTAGAATATTACAAACTTAAACACAGTTTTGAAACACACTGTTTCGATCTCTTGTCTTACAGAAATAACAAGTGTGAGTTTCTTTGTGAACTATTCCAACTGAAATACTGACTTGGGTGATTCATGTCACTAGTTATGAGTCAGCTGTGCCATTTTGTTATACTGACTCTTATACCTTAATCTCCTAGAGATTTAGATTGTCATAATCCCTCTTTAGGCCCTGTTAGATTAATCATCCCACATTCAGAACAGGGTCTACACTGGTTAAGACAATAGAAATTAAGCCCCAGAAAAATTTGAACACAATAAAAACTTCCTTCTGTGACAGTGTGGATTTTTCCCCTGAGCAATTTTTCTATAATGTACATTCAATTATATAACACTCCTGTTTAAATCTTTCCATGTGTTACTATGGCTGTATTGATAAAGATCAATTTCATTGCATGAGGTACAAGGCTCTTCATGATCTGGCCCCTCATTAGTTCTTTACTATGTCGCTTATCTCTGAGTACATATGCTTCTCCACCACTTCACTCTCTTGGTTCTCTCTTTCTCTCTTTCTTTACCCCATCTGTCTTTCAGCCACACTGAAATATATATGAAGGGAACATAACTGAGCCTTATGTAAGGCTTTCTGAAGGAAAGAAAGAACAAACAGCAGTCAACCAGTCAAGTGAAAGCAGGAGTGGTTGAAAGCTCCAGACTTATAAGCTAGTTTAATACCTGAGTTGTAGTCCTCACTCTGCCACTAAGCAGTTTGGTTGGTTTAGGCATTTCACAAATGTTTCTGGGTCTTTACAATGAGAAAATCTAACTAGATTAGCATTTCTTGGACTATATCTGAGATGCATTAATATTTTGCTAGTTACTAAAAAAAGGGGGTGACTGGCTACATGTGTTTAGGATGCCCTAAGTTAAACCATATTTACAGGTTTCTTTCAATCATAAAGATCCTGTAACATGTGAATGTCATCTAGAGGCCTCAGGAGAGGAAGTTAATATGATGCAAGTTTTTACACATACTTACCATGAAATCCTCGTGATTTAGAATCTCTTGCAGGACTAGTATTCTATATAATGCAACTGGATTATATGATCTCTAGGGGGCCTTTCCAACTTTGACATATTTTGATTCTTTTAGTGAAATTGGTTGACATTCTGCCCCTATGTCTTGTTTATACTTTTTCCAAAGCAGTCTTAAGTATTCTTCTCTGAGTCATTGATAATTCCATTATTGACATACCCTACTTACAAAGTGACGGGTGTAATATTTTCATGATTCAGTTTCTCACGTCTTTTCAAATGACTCGATGTTCTTGGAATGCAGATTTTATAGAATGATGATTAGCTTTTACTAGTAGAGGCTTTGGGGCATTCTGTGTTTGTCATTAGTTATGCAATCTAAGGCATTATGTTGAAAAACTTTCTGGAGAAAATACTTTGGGAAACCACCTACAGAAATGTGGAAATTTTGATAATGCACATGAGCTCCTACTGCCCTAAGGCTGTGTGTTCCCTTCTCTAGGTTTAGATTAATTAGGTGGGGCAAACCAAAGTGGAACAGGCTTCCCTGTGAAACAATGAGCCCCTTGTCACCAGAACTGTTCTGTTTTAAGGATTACAGCTGAGCAGTTTCACTAAAGATCAAGAATGTGACAGAAGAAATTCTCACATTGGAAGGACAGTTAGACCAGATTATCTTGTGAAGGTCTCTTCCAGATCTAAGACTGGTCTGCAGTCATGTAGTTCTCTCACTCTGAATTGTAATTGCACTTTTATAATCTCTCCTCTAGAGGTTAACCTCAAGAGATCTAATTAGGAAATTAACAAATAATACCGGGAAAGGTGTCTTATGGATTTTTTCTTAATTTTTAATAGAGCCTTATTTTTTATTTAATTGTTCCCTTTGAAAGCCCAGAAGTTCAGGTCATGAAGGAATGGGATATGGGACTAAGGGTTTACAAATGGGGAAGATGACCAAGAGTGGGCAATGGAAAACATGGCTTGGATTAGGAGGATAGTGTTACAGATATGTGAATGTCACTTCACATATCTAACAAGGAGATAAAATTCGGGTAGCTGTCAGGGAAGGAAAAGCCCTTGAGTGCCAAACCAGAAGAAAAGTAAAATATACCCCCTGCTTCCTGAAACTCTATCCTCTCTCCTGTCCTCAACTAACACATGCCAGGGTAAGGGAGAAGATAAAATTAACAGAATATAGTCTCTATTCTCAAGTAATTGACAGTTTAGTGGAGTAAACAATCAAGTAAGCAGTTACAATCCTATGTGAAATTAAATACAATAACATTTTGGAAATAAGGAATAGATGCTCTGGGAATGCTTTCATGCTTAGTCCTTTTGTTGCTTTGTTTAAGAAATCATTCCTTATCCTAAGGTCATATAAGTATTCTTTTTCTGTTTCCTTCTAGAAGTTTAAAAGTTTTGTCTTTGACATTTAAGTCTTTAATTCATCTCGAATTAAATGTTGGGAATGGTGTAAGACAGGGATCCAATTTTATTTTTTTTGTAAATCGGTTTTTATTCAGCCAACCCTTCTTTCCCCAGTGATTTACAATGGGCTTTGTCATATATTGTTATCATATATGAATGAAATTGAATCTGGGCTTCCTATTCTGTTCCATTGATCAATTTTTCTACCTCTGCAGTAAAACCACACTGTTTTCATTTCTCTAGCTTTATAATCAGTTTTGAGATCTGGTAGGGCAAGTTTTCATACCATATCTCCCCTTCCTCCTCATCCTCCTCCCTGTCCTTTTGTTTGTTCTTCTTCAGAACTGTCTTGGTTATTCTTGGCCCTTTGCTGTTACATAAAAATTTTAGAGTCAGCTTGTCAAGTTCCTTGGAAAACTGTTGGAATTTTTATTAGAATAACATTAAATCTTTATATAAATTTTAGTAGAATTGATATAATGTTAATTTCAACACATTTATCCACAAACAAATGTATTTCTCCATTTATTTGGATCTTCTTATTATTGTAATAAAGTTTTATAATTTTCTATGTAAAGATTTTTTGCAACTTCATTAACTGTATTCCAATACACTTTAATATTTTGTTGCTATTGAAATAATTTTTTAAATTATGTTTTTCTGTTTGTTGCTGGTATGGAAAATTGATTTTTATATATTGATTCTACATTCACCCCTTTGCAAAATGGTTATTTCTATTCATTTATATATTCTTTGCATTTTCTCTATAGGATAATTCTATCTTCTATGAATGCATTAGTTAAAGTAAGAGTTGTTCTTTTGACAGATACACACATAAATCTCAGTGTTTTAATGCAATAGTAGTTTGTCATTAATGTAAAGTCCAGTGTGCATGTTCAGGATTTAGCCTTCCATTTGACAACTCAAGGACAGAGTCATCTTTTGTTTTGAAGCTTTACCATCTCCTAGGCCTTTGGAGTCCTTTGTTTCCAGCTAAAAGAGTGTGCAGGAAGCACACTCTACCACCTTGACCAAGAAATGACACACATCACCTACATTCACATTCTATTAGTGAGAGTTAGTCATGTGGCTCCACCAAATTGTAAGGGGACTGAGAAAATCCTACACTATGGGGAATAAATCATAGATTTCTGTCAGACAACTAACTGTATGTTATAGTGAGTACCAACAGTATTATTTTTCCTTTCTTTTTTTTTTTTGAGACGGGGTCTCGCTCTGTCGCCCAGGCTGGAGTGCAGTGGCCGGATCTCAGCTCACTGCAAGCTCCGCCTCCCGGGTTTACGCCATTCTCCTGCCTCAGCCTCCCAAGTAGCTGGGACTACAGGTGCCCGCCAGCTCGCCCGGCTAGTTTTTTGTAGTTTTTAGTAGAGACGGGGTTTCACCGTGTTAGCCAGGATGGTCTCGATCTCCTGACCTCGTGATCCGCCCTTCTCGGCCTCCCAAAGTGCTGGGATTACAAGCTTGAGCCACCGCGCCTGGCCTATTTTTCCTTTCTTAACCTCATACATTTTATTTCTTTCTCTTGCTTTTACTGCTTTAGCTGGTTCGTGCATTACACTATTGGATGGAAGCATCAGTAACGGGTATTATTGTTGTCCTCCTGATTTTGAAGAAGTGCTTCAAACTTTTAACCACTAAGAATAATATTTATTATAATTTTTTGGCAGATACTCTTTATCAGGTTAGCAAAATTCCATATTATTCCTCATTCGGTAAGGTTTTTATTTTTTTTTTACTTTGAATTTTTCCAAAAGCTTTGTATCTATTGAAATTGTGATATATGTTATTTTTCTGTACCATTGGTTTCTGTTTGTTCTTTTCTTTTTTTTTTTTTTTTAAGAATTTTTGCATCTATGATCATGGGCGAGATTTACCTATAGATTCTTACTTATACTGTTTTATGTTAAAATCAGAAGCAAAATAACACTGTGTTCCCTTCTGTTCTGGCCTCTGGAAGATTTTGAATAACATTTGAATAATCTTTTCCTTGGAAGTGTGATATTACACATCCAGAAACCATCTAAGATTAGCATTTACTTCGTAGGAAGAATTTAAGCTATTGTTTCAAATCTTTAATAATGATAGGACCGTTTAGACTTGCTATATCATATTTAGTCAGTTTGGGTAGGTTATATTTTTGTAAGTTATTAACCACTCAATGTAGAACATCAAGCTTATTGGATTAAAGTTGTTCATGCTATTGTCTTTTAAGTCTCTGCTGTTTCTATAGATATGAATGTCTTTCATTATTTTAAAACAAATTTTAAATGCTTTTAAATATTTAAATTATGCTAAGATATAATTTACATGGGATGAAGATCACTTATTTAAAATGTACAATTCAATGATTTTTAGTGGATTTTCACAGTGTGCAGCCATCACATAATCTAATTTTGGAACATTTTCACCACTCTAAACATAAACTTTTACCCATTAGCAATAATTTCCCTTTCTCTCTCTAACTCCTTATTCAGCCCCAGGCAACCATTAATTTGTGTTCTATGCCTGTAGATTTGCCTATTGTGGACATTTCAAATAAATAATATCATCCAGTATGTGGCCTTTTGTGTCTGGCTTCTTTCACTTAGCATAATGTTTTCAAGGTTCATCTCTGTTGTAGCATGAATCAGTACTTTATTCCTTCTTATGGCTACATAATAATCCAGCATATGGATATACCACATGTTGTTTATCCATTCATTGGTTAATGAACATTTAGGTTGTTTCTACTTTTTGTTTATTATGAATAATAAAGCTGTGGACACTTATGAACAAGTTTTTGTCTGAAAGTCTGTTTTCAGTTCTCTCAGTTACATACCTAAGAGTAGAATTTTTAGGTCAGATGGTAACTATTTTTAGCTTTTTGAGGAACTGCCAAATTCTTTTCCAAAGTGGCTGCACCATTTTACATTCTCACCAGCAATGAATGAGGGTTTTAATTTCACCACTTCCTTACCAACAGTTGTTACTGTTTTCCTTTTTGATTGTAGCCATCCTAGTGGGTGTGGAGTGTTATATAACTGCGTTTTTTATTTGCATTTCCCTAATGACATTGAACATCTCTTCAAGTGCTTGCCGCCCATTTGTATATGTTCTTTGGAGAAATGCCTATTTGAAATCTTTGCCCATTTTTAATTGAGTTAGATATCATTTTACTGTGAAGTTGTAAGTTTTCTTTACATATTCTAGTATATATCCCTAGGTATATACCCAAGAGAATTGAAAATAGGTGTTCAAATGAAAACTTTTAAGGTATATTTTTTTGCAAAAATTTTCTCCCCTGTCTTTTTATTTTCTTGATGGTGGCCTTTGAAGTACAAACACCTTTAATGTTGATGAAAGCAAACTGTAATCAATCACTTACTGCTTGTAATTTTGGTGTCATATCAAGGTCATATAGGGCCTATACTTGTTGCCTGTGCAGAGTTTCAAGGTCAGCCAGAAAAGACAGCTTAGGGCCTTTTTAGGTCTTTCCTGAGCATGTACACATCTCTGGGTATGCACATAGCCCTGCACATGCTTGTGGTCTTCTGAATTCCGAGGAATATGTGAGAACGTTTCAAATTTCTTATGGATATCTCATTCTTCAGTTTTTCTGTTTTAGGTTTTGGTTAGTCTACCATTTACCCCAACTCTTTTCAACCTCCTCAGGCAGCCTCATATTCAAACGACCTCTAAATGCTTTCATCAAACTTCCCTTGGGAAAAGACTTTTAGTGTTGGGCAAGCTCTGAATCAGGTTCTATTAAGTTAGGCAGCAACTGGAGTATTCCAGGGAACTAACTGTTATGTAAATTAACTACACTTTGTTCTTTCCCTCTGGTGGTTGCCAGGTTATTGGTTTTCTTTTTTTTTTTTTTTTAGTTTGCTATTATATATTTGGTCTGTGATTCCCTTATTCAGGCAACAATGGCTTCTGTGTATTTTCTGACAGCCATCAGACAGAAATAAAAATAGGAATTCTCATAGTTTGGGTGGAATGAAACACTGTGGGAAGGCGTTATAAACTCTCCAGTAACAAATGACCTGAGTGATAGTAACAATCCTTTATATTTGTACCACACTTTTCAGGTTTCCAGAAACTGCAATGAACATCATCTAACTTAATTTTCCCAACAACCTTATGACAGGTGAGGTCTATTAGCTCCAGATTACTTATGAGGCAACAAGGCATAAAGTTGGTTAAGGATCACAGTTGTTCAAAATGCTCTACTTTGTGTTAGAGCTGAGGATCAAACCTGGTTCTCTAGCATTCTAGTCTAGCACTTTTAACCTAATTTATTCATTGCCACAGTATAAAATGAGAGGTTATAAGATATTGCAGAGTCTGTATTTATTTTTTGTTTTGCCTTAGATTCCTTTTTTTTCTTAAAACATTTTGTAACATTTACCTGCCCGAGAACTTTTAAAAATTGCTTAAACAGGTTCCATTTCTTCACAACTCATTCCCTTCAAAGAGTACTCTAATCACTACTACCCAAAGCATATTTCATAAAGTTTACTAATGTTTTTAAATTTTTAAAATTTCATTTTATGTTTAATTTTAATTTTTAAATTTAATTTTAAAAATTTTAATTAAAAGCACATTGCATAAAATCTACCATCTTAACTATTTCTTTTTTTAATCATTAATTGCTCCATTTCTTTTCTTTTTTTTATTATACTTCAAGTTCTAGGGTACAGGTGCATAATGTGCAGGTTTGTTACATGTGTATACTTGTGCCATGCTGGTGTGCTGCACCCATCAACTCATCAGCACCCATCAACCAGTCATTTACATCAGGTATAACTCCCAATGCAATCCCTCTCCCCTCCCCACTCCCCATAATAGGCCCCAGTGTGTGATGTCCCCCTTCCCGAGTCCAAGTGATCTCATTATTCAGTTCCCACCTATAAGTGAGAACATGTGGTGTTTGGTTTTCTGTTCTTGCGATAGTTCGCTGAGAATGATGGTTTCCAGCTGCATCCATGTCCCTACAAAGGACACAAACTCATCCCTTTTTATGGCTGCATAGTATTCCATGGTGTATATGTGGCACATTTTCTTAATCCAGTCTGTCACTGATGGACATTTGGGTTGATTCCAAGTCTTTGCTATTGTGAATAGTGCCACAATGAACATACGTGTGCATGTGTCTTCATAGCAGTATGATTTATAATCCTTTGGGTGAGTTTCTTCACAGAATTGGAAAAAACTGCTTTAAAGTTCATATGGAACCAAAAAAGAGCCTGCATTGCCAAGACAATCCTAAGTCAAAAGAACAAAGCTGGAGGCATCACACTACCTGACTTCAAACTATACTACAAGGCTACAGTAACCAAAACAGCATGGTACTGGTACCAAAACAGAGATATAGACCAATGGAACAGAACAGAGTCCTCAGAAATAATATCACACATCTACAGCCATCTGATCTTTGACAAACCTGAGAAAAACAAGAAATGGGGAAAGGATTCCCTATTTAATAAATGGTGCTGGGAAAATTGGCTAGCCATAAGTAGAAAGCTGAAACTGGATCCTTTCCTTACTCCTTATATGAAAATTAATTCAAGATGGATTAGAGACTTAAATGTTAGACCTAATACCATAAAAACCCTAGAAGAAAACCTAGGTAGTACCATTCAGGACATAGGCATGGGCAAGGACTTCATGTCTAAAACACCAAAAGCAATGGCAAAAAAAGCCAAAATTGACTAATGGGATCTAATTAAACTAAAGAGCTTCTGCACAGCAAAAGAAACTACCATCAGAGTTAACAGGCAACCTACAGAATGGGAGAAAATTTTTGCAATCTACTCATCTGACAAAGGGCTAATATCCAGAACCTACAAAGAACTCAAACAAATTTACAAGAAAAAAACAAACAACCCCATCAAAAAGTGGGCAGAGGATATGAACAGACATTTCTCAAAAGAAGACATGCATACAGCCAACAGACACATGAAAAATGCTCATCATCACTGGCCATCAGAGAAATGCAAATCAAAACCACAATAAGATACCATCTCACACCAGTTAGAATGGCAATCATTAAAAAGTCAGGAAACAACAGGTGCTGGAGAGGATGTGGAGAAATAGGAACAGTTTTACACTGTTGGTGGGATTGTAAACTAGTTCAACCATTATGGAAAACAGTATGGCGATTCCTCAAGGATCTAGAACTAGAGGTACCATATGACCCAGCCATCCCATTACTAGGTTACTGGTTTTCACGATAGCTAGTTGTTAATTTTTAAGGGTATCACAGAGCTTAAGAGAGGGGAATAGGAATTCTGTAAATCAAAATATTTCTAAAGCTAACTGTTCTTAATTTCACTGTTTTTCTTGAGTAAATCTTCCCTGGATTGCTGTAAGCTTTTGGTGAATTTGTAGAGTTTCGGAAATGATGATGACCATTTTTACCAGTTTTCTCATTGCTTTTACAGAGGGGAGAATGTTTCATGATATCACCCTGCTGGTTATGTTCGTAAGTATTTTCCCACATTGTGCTCTTGCATGTTTAGCCTCTTAATTGTGTCTTTGATTAATAGTTTTTTATCTTTCAAAGTATAGTCACTTACACTGAATGTTTCATTGCTGATTTAATAGCATTTAATGTCAGAATTTTATTAGTTACTTTTTATCTTCTTTAGCACTTTTTTGTTTGGTTTTGAAAATCAACTTTCTTGAAATTTAATTTACATATAGGAAAATACACTCATTTCCAGCATACATTTAGATAAGCCTTGTAAATATTTTCACCCATATAAATACTATCATAATTAGGATATAGGATATTTTTATTATCCCCAAAAGTTTTTTGTGACCCTTTGTACTTAATCTCCTTTCCCCAGTGCTAACCTTTGGCATCCCCTGATCTGTATTCTGTAACTACAGTTATGTCTTTTCCAGTGTGTCATTTTAATGAAATCATTGAGCATGTCTTTTGAATCTAGTCTCTTTCACTTTTCTTAGTAGTTTAGAGATTCTTCCACGTTGTTGCATGTATAAGTAGATTGTTCTTTTTTATTTTTAAGTTGTCTTCCATTGTTTAGGTACACAAAAATTTGTTCATCAATTCATTGATTAGTGGACATTTGGGTTGTTTTCTGCATTTGGCTATTATGGCTATTACGGATAAAGCTTCAGTGAACATTCATATGCAATTATTTGTGTGCAGATATGTTTTCATTTCTCTTCGGTAAATATCTTGGAGTGGAATTTTGGGTCCCATGGTCAATGTATGTTTAACTTTATAAAAACAGCCAACCTCTTTTCCAAAGTGTTTGTAACATTCAACATTCCTGCCAGCAATGCATGAGAGTTCTAGTTATTCTATATACTCACTCACACTTGGATTTTTGGTTGATTCAAAATGGGAGATAAATTTTTGCTGTGCCCCCACAAAGATTATTTGTATCAGACATATTCTCTTCTGGAATAAAGGAGAAATAAGGCAACTGACTAGTCTATTCCTGACTCCCCTGTAATCATTTACAAACTCACAAGAGATATAGAAGTTTATGCTCTATGATAGTCTCAAAATCCGAATGTAACCAACTTGAACTAGCATTATTCATTCAAAGCTATTTAACCTTTCTTTCTGTTGTCATTTACCTATGAAAGCAAGGGAAACAAACTATTCAGATTCAAGGTTTTAGTATTCTGGTTAACAGTGCAGTCTCTAGATTCACACTCCTTGTGTTCAAACATTTCTTGGCCCTGTGCCAATTGTGTAAGCTTAGGCAAGTTACTTAACCTCTCTGTGTCTCAGTTTTTTCAACCATAATATGGGGATAATATTAGTTCCTATGTTATGTAATTGTTGTGAGATAGGAGACAATAAATACAATGTACTTAAACAGTTTTTGACAAATCAGATGTTCTATTTATTTGTGTATCTCCTTTTAACTAATGAAGAAATGTTTTACATATATATACACATCACATTTCCACAGAATTCTGATTCCACTCTTTAATATAAACACTTTGGTGAATGAAACAACCTCTCACGTAGAAGCCACATTTCCCGAACAGTGACAGAGGGCAAGATTTGACAATGTGTTGCAGAGAAGAGGTTTCCAATGACTAGTACTTGATCATGTCTTCACCTATCTGTGAAGAGTGACAAATAAAAAATGGTATAATTGCCAATTGTCATTTCTTATGAAGCACTGCCCTTTAGATACAGATTGTTTTATTCCTACATTTTTAATATGAAATTATCTGCTTTCAGGGAATGACATCATGGCTTGAGGTATGATTTTTAAAATTCCCATACCTGGAAAAGAATTTTAAAAGTGACAAACCTATGTCAGAACTCTCAAGTTTTTTGAAATTTTTACTTGTCAGTGAAATGCAATAACTTAAGAACCGCTACGCTGGCCGGGCACGGTGGCTCATGCCTGTAATCCCAGCACTTTGGGAGGCCGAGGTGGGCAGATCACGAGGTCAGGAGATTGAGACCAGCCTGACTAACATGGTGAAACCCCGTCTTTACTAAAAAATACAAAAAATTAACTGGGCGTGGTGGTGGGCACCTGTAGTGCCAGCTACTCGGGAGGCTGAGGCAGGAGAATGGCGTAAACCCGGGAGGCAGAGCTTGCAGTGAGCCGAGATTGCACCACTGCACTCCAGCCTGGGCGACAGAGCGAGACTCCATCTCAAAAAAAAAAAAAAAAAAAAAGAACCGCTATGCTAAGGGCTAAGGCCTACAATCACTATGAGATTCACTTAAAGATAAAACATCAAAGCAGAAGTTCTCACTTCTTTTGGCTATCTACCAGTGCAAATACACATTTCTTCCAGCTGTCTTGTGAATGTGGTTTTGATTTTCAGTTGACAAGTTCACCCGAACATTAAATGTAGCAAAATACTTTGTTTCAACCTTTTTGCAAGAGGCAAGATTCGGGACAATGGTGTTAGTGATCTCCTGTTGTCTTTTAGGAGTTTTTATGTACTTCACAAGCAGCAAAATGATATAGTGCTTTTGGCAATTAAACAATCAAGACATGAGAATATTAGAGGGGACTATTGATTCGCTTGTTTAATGCTTGCATATTCATTATATCAAAAAAGGAGACAACTTCCTGTTTTGTATTATAAGAAAAAGAAGAGACCTTGTGTTATAATGAAGCATTGTATAAGGCATTTAAAATGCTTTGTAAAGATTAAAGCACTAGGAAAATGCAAAATGTTGTTAGATGGTACTTACATGAATTGAATACAACTTCCTCTACTATTTGCTTCCCTCACAGTATTTTTTTGGTTGTTTTTAAACTTTATTTAAATGGCATCAAACAGAATGCACTGTTTTATGTTGGACTAATTTAATTATGTTTTCAAGGTTCATACACATATCTGAACCTGGCTATTGTTCATTTTTATTTCTGTATAGTATCTTATAAAAATATAAAACCTACTTTTTCTTATTTCTCCATTTTTAAAATTTTTATTTTTATTTCTACCTTTATTTTAGATAGAGAGGATACATGTGCAAATTTCTTACATGGAAATATTATGTGGTGCTGAGGTTTGGAGTACAGACTCCATCACTGTCTACTTATAGTTTTAATATTATATGAATATAACTTTTCATGTACTAAAGACATAGGCAATATGTCAGGATACCTCCTCTAAAACACAATTGTAGGGAACCCAGTTTAAAATTGTGTTTAAAATATTGGAGTTGTTGCTTCTCAGTGATCATTTAATAAACAACATTTTTCTTTGAAATTTCTGGACTTTCTAAAAAATTCTAAGATGACTGTTATGTATATGAAATGTAAAATTATAAATTTAAGGCATAAAATGAAAGTAGATGCAAATAAAGATAGTCTAACCACTAATTTTATAGTTGGAAATGAAAATCATTGCATAAACCAAGCTTGCTTTATATCTGATTTCCACTGGGTGTCAGCAATGTATGACTTTTAACACATAATCTCTAAAAGTTGTATGCTAGTTCTAAAGTTTATTTTTTGTTTGTAGTTGATATTTGTTTAGAGATTCTTATTATTGAATCAATCTTTAGCTGTCTATTACTAGTCATTTTATTCTCTGGCTGATAATGTATCATAATCACCATAAAAATTATAAAATGCATAATAAATGATACTTTTTGTAATTTGATAACGTACAAAATTGAAGACCCAAAGAAAATGAAATGAACATATAACTAAGCTGTTAGCTTAAAGGTTTTTGCTTTGTTTTGTTTTTTGTAGATTCAAGCTAAGTGCTACATTGAGCAGGATTGCCCAGAAACCATTAAAGGAGCCATTCATTGATTCAGCTCTACAATTATACACTCAACACACATTGATTGAGAATTTATTATGTGTTAGGAATTGTTCATGGGACAGTGGATAAAGTGGTGAACAGGATGGTCATTGTCTCTTCTCTCAAATTGTTCAGAGTTTAGTTCGGAAGACATATAAGTAAAATCACAATTATAGGAAATACGATATGTGATACGTATTATGTAAAGGGTGGACAGTATAGTATTGAGGTTGAGTTCTCTGGCTCTGGAGTTTGGCTGTCTGGCTGGATTCCCATCCCTGGTTTTATCCATTATATGACATAAGCAAAAATACTCTTTCAGTCTTAGTTTTCTCATAAGTACAATGATAATAATAGTATCCATCTCTTAGGGTTGTTTTGAAAATGCAATGAGATAATCCATTTAAAGCACTGGGCACAAATCACTCAATATATGTTAAAGAATGTTATTAATGAACCCACAGGTTGTTGTAAGGGGCAGTAAGAAAGGATATAGGGGTGAGAGTTGGGAGTCGTAGGGTTGGAACTTCCTTCCAGAGTTGATGGCATTTGCAAAAGTATAAATGCATTTTGAGAACTTAAAATTGTTTAGTATGGTGGACAAACAATCAGTGGTTAGAATTGAACATGTTGACTTCCAGCTGAGTGTATCCATCCAGTAGATGGTAGAATATGGATCTGTAATATGGTAGAAAGAGTTGAGCTGAAGTTTTGGAGGTCGTAAGCATGTGATGGCTGAAGACATAAATGTCAATGATGGAGAAGGAAGTCATTTAAGGAGGTTCAACTCTAGAATTATATGATTAGTGTTATAGAAATATCACTCTGATAACAGTGAGGAACATCGATTTGGAATGGGTGATACGGGCACTGCTTTGAGACCAATGGCAAAAATATAATAGAAGTTGTCAGTTTTATGAGATTTTGACTAACATAATTCCTCTAAATAATAATGCATTATAACATGAAAAAGTAAAGTAGTACGGGTAATTATGTAAATAATCATCCAAACTGCATATTAAAGATTTAGTGATATCTGATTCAAAGTCATCATTTTAGGAAATCACACCCTATTATAACCAGCAGAACACTTTTTGATGTATCTTAATATAATTTTTTTCTTTGCCTTGCACCAATCTCCCTCTTATTCTAGAAATGCATACATGTGTCTGGTAAGATTTAGGATAGTTACAGCAGAAATTCAAAGATGTGATCAGTTCATATATTCATAATGTTCAAGAGGGATTAGATTGAGTCCCTAATGTGAGAGATTTTAGGACTGAAGTTGAACGAGGTGTTTTCCTCTTGAAATCCAGGCTTTGTTGAGAGGGAGAGTTTTCTATCCTCTTATGTCTTTTCTATACTTATTTAATATGGGAGATTTTGTTTTTCAATAGAGTAGAGCAGAGGACTTTTGGATTGTGTACAGGGACTTGACGGAGGATAAAGACAGTGATGATAGAAGGATATATCATGATATCTGTCCCCTCTCTGGTCAGCCAATGGGTTAGATCTAATGTGAGAAATATTGAGATGAAAGTTGAGGGAGCTGTTTTCGTGAGACATGGTAAAATTTTCTATCTTGGCTGATGTTATTTTAAAAAAAGATGATGAAACATGATGCATTAAAGCCCAAGTATGTTTTATTTAATTAATTTATTTATTGAGTCAAGGTCTTTCTCTGTTGCACAGGATAGGGTGCAGTGGCATGATTGCAGTTCACTGCAACCTTAAACTCCTGGACTCAAGTGATCCTTCCAGGTCACGCAGCCTTCCAAGTAGCTAGGACTACAGGTTGTCACCGCACCTGGCTTTTTTTGTTTTTGATAGAGACAGGGTTGCACTATGTTGCCCACGCTGATCTCAAACTCCAGGCCTCAAGTGATCCTCCCATCTTGCCCCCAATATGTTGGGATTACAGGCATGAGCCACTAGCCTGGCCAGAGCCCAGGTATAAAATGAGTGACAAGAAATTTGAGAAGATTCTGTTTATCAAGGAAGAGAGGCTTTACCTTTGATCAGTGGACTGTGGAAAATTTAAAAATTTCATCTTGATCATATTTGGACAAACATGCATTTCACTTTACGTACTGCAGACCTGACAAGTTCTATCAGGAAGTGAGGTAAGCTGGCCAAGTTATCAAGATGGTATGTGAAATGAAATATTATCGGCTGGGCACAGTGGCTCATGCCTTTTGCACTCCAGCATACACCTTGCTGATTCACCCCCAACAGCTTATCAACATATTTCTTCCAAGTAGTGAATTCTGATTTACACATTAAATGAATAAAATGTTTTGCTTTTATTATTTTATCCCTGCACTTTGGGAGGCTGAGGTGGGTGGATCACGAGATCAGGAGTCTAAGACCAGCCTGGCCAAGATGGTGAAACCCTGTCTCTACTAAAAATACAAAAATTAGCCAGGCGCAGTGGCAGGCACCTGTAATCCCAGCTACTCGGGAAGCTGAGGCAGGAGAATCACTTCAACCAGGTCGGGCGGAGGTTGCAGTAAGCCGAGATCGTGCCACTGCACTCCAGCATGGGCAACAGAGTAGAGTGAGACTCTGTCTCAAAAAAAAAATTATCTAATAGCTTAGCAAATATAAGTATTGTATCCAATTTTCAATTGTCCTCCAGTCCATGTGTGCTAACGCTGTTTCAGGGACAGGTCTAACGGGATACACAGCTTGACATCAGCTTTGATTTTCACAAGTTTAAGCATACCAAGCATATCATGATTTATATTAGTAGCCTTTAGGTTTTGGGGGAACATGAGGAGGGCATACAGCAATCCACTAAAAACTCACATTAGACTTTTCATTTTCCAAAGACCCCTCTTGGACAACCTGCCTATGGGATTCTGTATTCCTTAATTCTTTATGCAGTGGGAAGCTTCTGTCTCCTACCTCTCTTGGATTACATTCACCTATATCACTTTCAAATACTTTTCTCTTTGATCATACCCTGAACATCCCAGGAGTTTATCCAAAATGCTCAAATAAAAAAGGTACCACATTTATATGGACCTGCTCTTCTGAGAAGGTCCTTTAAGGGACCAATTTTTCCACTTCAGCATACACCTTGCAGATTCACCCCCAACAGCCTATCAACATATTTCTTCCAAGTAGTGAATTCTGACTTACATGTTAAATGAATAAAATGTTTTGCTTTAATTATATTGTCATTTAAATGAATCTATGATTTTAATGTATTTGTTTAAAAATGAGCTTAAAAACTTCAGAATCAAAGTATGTTATTTCTGTTTTTGAGAGGGGGTCTTGCTCTGTTGCCCAGGCTGGAGTTCAATGGCCAGATCACAGCTCACTGCAGTCCTGGCATTCCCAGACTCAAGTGATCCTCCCACTTCAACCTTCCGAGTAGCTGGGACTACAGGCACGCGCCACCACCTCTGGCTAATTTTTATATTTTTTGTAGAGATAGGGTTTCACCACATTGCTCAGGCTGGTCTTGAACTCCTGAGTTTAAGTGATCCACCAGCCTTGGCCTTCCGAAGTGCTGGGATTACATGTATGAGCCACCATACCTGGCCAAGTGTGTTGTTTAAATTTCGAATATTTAGGGGATTTCTTTTTCAGATATCCTTTTCTTATGGATTTCAAGTTTAGTTCTATAGCGGTTAGAGAATATACTCCATTGTATTTCAATCTTAAAAATTAGTTCAGATACATTTTATACCTGAACATGTAGTCTCTCGCTGAAAGTTTCATGTACACGTGAAAAGGATTTAAAGTCTGCCATGGTTGTCTGAATGTTCTACAAATGTCAGTTAGGTAACTCTGGTTGTTAGTGTTGTTTAAATTGCCTATATACATACTGATTTTGGTCTACTTTATTATATCAATTATAGAAAGAAAAATATTTCTTTCTATATTTCAAAGTAATCTCTGACTATAATTATAGATTAGTCTGTTTTTCTTTTCAGTTCTGACAGTTTTTGCTTTTGGTATTTTGAAATGCTGCTGTTAGTTGTGTACACATTTTTTACTGGTGTTCTGTCTTCCCGATGAATGGACTCCTTTATCACTATAAAATGTCTTTTTAAATCTCTGGTAATATTCTGTTTTGATGTTTTCATTGTCTGATATTAATATAGCCTCTCCCACTTTATTATGATTACTTTTTTCATAATATATGTTTTCCATTTGGTGGCCTATACTTTTATATTTAAAGTGAATTTCTTGTATATATCATGCAGTTGAGTCTGTTTTTTTTTTAATCCAGTTGATTTAGACTGAAAGGGATAGTTGTTATGTTGGTTTAAATCTACCATATTGTTATGGGCCTTCTGTTGTCTCATCTTTTAAATTTTCTATTACTTTTGAATTAATAATTTGTTATGATTACTTTATTTCTTTTTTATTGGTTCCAGGAATTTAAGAAAAACTCTATTCAATAATTAGCTGACCACTAAGCTAGCCAAGCACAGAGTATAATGGCCACAGGTGAGAAATAATACAGACTTAATAGAATAAATTCAGGAAAGGACCTAAACACAATAGCAACAAACATTGGAGGAGAATCTGATTTCCAAACCTGACAATTTGCATTTTTCAAAATGTCCAGTTTTCAACAAAATCTATATGACATGCAGAGAGACAAGAAAGTATGCCCCAAACACAAGATTAATGAGTATTAAATAAAATAAGTCTCAGAGAAAGCCCAAACATTGAACATTCTAGATGCATTCTTTATATCAGTTATTTTCCTTATTATTTTTTTTTTTGAGATGGAGTCTTGCTCTGTTGCCCAGGCTGGAGTGCAGTGACGTGATCTCAGCTTACTGCAAGCTCTGCCTCCCGGGTTCACACCATTCTCCTGCCTCAGCCTCCCATGTAGCTGGGACTACAGGTGCCCGCCACCACACCTGGCTAATGTTTTTTGTTGTTGTATTTTTAGTAGAGATGGGGTTTCACTGTGTTAGCCAGGATGGTCTTGATCTCCTAACCTTGTGATCCACCTGCCTTGGCCTCCCAAAGTGCTGGTATATCAGTTATTTTCTATGTGCTCAAAGAACTAACAGAAACCATATCTAAAGAATGATGGAAACAATGTGAGAATGATGTATCACCAAATAAAGAATATTGACACAGAGAAAATATACAAAAAAAGAAATTCTGAAGTTGAAACGTACAATAGCTTAAATGAAAAAAAAAAAATACTAGAGGGACTCAACAGCAGGTTTTAGGAGACAGAAAAAAGTACCAGTGAACTTAAATATAAGCATCATACATTTGTTTAATATATTTGCTGCTTGGGCACTCATTTTTGGGCCTGACATAAATTATTTGAAAACCAGTCATACTCCATCCCCTTTGCTCTAGCTAAAATTTCCCCTCCTTATGTGATTGTTTGTGATATAGCCTATTCATTCCTCATTTCACTGACACAAAATCCAACACACCCCACAGCAGCTCACCATGATAAAAATCTAATGATTGACACCAGAGTCATGTCAATAAGTTCCCCCCTTTTTTTGTGCTTTCTTTAAACTAATCAATCCACACTCCCCATGGGAAATCCTAACGGGCACCCATGAACCTTAATAAAGTCATAATCCCGTAGGTACTCTTTCTCGCTCTTTCTCCCTACATGCTGGTTGAACTCCCTTCTGCCTCCAGATTTCCTGTCTCCTCCCACTCCCCATCAGCACCCCCAATCTCTCTGGGATTTATAAATAATAAAATTTATCTGTTTCATGTATTTTGGTTTTACCTCCTCATTCTGTCTCACCTGACTAACACACCTGAATCTTACTTTCTCCCAGTCAGGGATCACTTAGAGAGTGGTTATCTTGGCCTAAGGCCACTCTCAACAAAGAGACCTCAAGACCAAACTAGAAAGAACTACAACAATAAAAAACACAATAGGTCAACTGAGAGTGCTGAATCTGAGGAATAGAAAAAAAAATGAAAAATAAACACAATCTTAGAGTCCTATGTGACACAAACATATTAATATAAGCATAATAGGAGTCCAGAGAGAGAAAAAGAGGAAGAAAGTTACTTGAAGAAATAATGGTTGTAATCTCCCCAAATTTGATGACATACATGTATCTACCTATCCAAGAGACTCAATAAACTTCAAAGAGGATAAACACAAAGAGATTCACACCTAAAAACATCATATCTGAACTGTTGAAAACCAAAGACGGTGATTCTTGAGAATGGCAAGTGAGAAGTGACTCATGACATACAAGAGGTCCTCCCTATTAACAGTTGATGTCTCTTGAGAAACCACTGAGGCTGGCAGGAAGTCTGATAACATAGAATATTGAACGAAGAAATTGTCAACTAAGAATTCTATAACCAGGAAAACTGTCATTCAAAAATTAAAGGGAAAGACACTCCTGAATTTAAAAAAACTGAGAGTATTAGTCTCTTGCACACCTGACCTACAGGAAATAATAAAGTGAGTTTTTCAGGTGGAATTGAGAGGACAATAGACAACAACTCAAATTCACATGAAAAAATAAAGACCAATAAATATTTTTTTTCTATAGAGTTGCTTGAGCTCCTTATGTATTCTGGTTATTAATCTCTTGTCAAATGGATAATTTGCAAATATTTTCTCTCATTCTGTGGGTTGTCTCTTCACTTTGTTGATTGTATTCTCTGCTGTGCAGAAGCTTTTTAATTTCATGTAATCTCATTTGTCCATTTTTGCTTTGGTTGCCTGTGCTTGTGGGGTATTGCTGAAGAAATTTTTGCCCAGACCAGTGTTCTGGAGAGTTTCCCCAGTGTTCTCCTGTAGTAATTACATAGTTTGAGGTCTTAGATTTCAGTCTTTAATTCATTTTGATCTGATTTTTTATATGGCAAGAGTTAGGGGTTTAGCTTTATTCTTCTGCATATGGATATCAAGTTTTCCCAGCACCATTTATTGAACAGACTGTCTTTTCCCCAATGTACGTTCTTGGGATCTTTGTCAAAAATGAGTTTACTGTAAGTGTGTAAATTTGTTTCTGGGTTCTCTGTTATGTTCCATTGGTCTATGTGTCTCTTTTTTTGCCAGTACCATAATGTCAGGTAATGTGATTCCTCCAATTTTGTTCATATTGCTTAAGATAGCTTTGGCTATTCTTGGTCCTTTGTAGTTCTAAATAAATTTTAGGAATTTTTTCTCTATTTCTGTGAAGATGTCATTGGTATTTTGGTAGGGATTGCATGGAATCTGTTGTGGGTAAAATGTTTTGGTTAGTATGACTATTTTAATAATATTAATTTTTTCAATCTCTGAACATAAAATATCTTTCCATTTTTTGGTATCCCCTTCAATTTCTTTTATCAGTGTTTTATAGTTTTCATTATAGAGATCTTCCACTTCTTTGGTTAAGCTATTTCCTAAATATTTAATTTCATGTGTGGCTATTGTAAATAGAATTACTTTTTTTATTTCTTTTTCATGTCATTCATTGTTGGCACATAGAAATGCTACTGATTTTTGTATGTTGATTTTGTGTCCTGTAACTTGACTGAATTTGTTTATCAATTCTAATAGCTTTTTGGTTGAGTCTTCAGGTTTTTTCAAATGTAAGATCATATCATCTACAAACAAGCATACTTTGACTTCTTCCTTTCCACTTAGGATGCCCTTATTTTTATCTCTTTTTAGGAAGAGCTGATTGCTCTAGCTAGGACTTCCAGTACTATGTTGAATAATAGCGGTAAGAGTGGGTATCCTTGTCATGTTCCAGATTTTAGAGGAAAGGCTTTCAGTTTTTCACCATTCAGTAGGATACTAGCTATGGGTTTGTCATATATGGTTTTTGTTAGGTTATGTTCCTTTTATACTCAATTTTATTTTATCATGAAGAGATGTTGAGTTTTATCAAATGCTTTTTCAGCATATTGAAGTGATCCTATGGATTTTGTCCTTTATTTTGTTGATATGATGTATCGCATTGACTGATTTGTGTGTGTTGAACTATCCTTGCATCCCAGGGATAAATCCCACTTGGTCATTAGGAATGATCTTTTTAATGTATTGTTGAATTTGGTTTGCTAGAATTTTGTTGAAGATTTTTGCATCAATATTCATCAGAGATATTGAACTATAGTTTTCTTATTGTGTTGTGTCTTTATCTGGTTTTTATATCAGGGTAATACTGGTCTTCCTCTTCTATTTTTCAGAACAGCTTGAGTAGGATTGCTGTTAGTTCTTCTTTAAATATTCAGTAGATTTCAGCAGTGAAGCCATTGTGTCCTAGGCTTTTATTTACTGGGAGACTTTCTATTATGGCTTTTATCTCCTTACTTGTTATTGGCCTTTTCAGATTTTTGATTTCTTCCTGGTTCAATCTTGGTAAGTTTTATGTGTCTAGGAATTTTTCCATTTCTTCTAGATTTCCCAATTTTTTTTTTTTTTTTTTTTTTTTTGGCATATAGTTGCTCATAGTAGCCACTAATTTTCCTTTGAATTTTTACATTGTCAGTTGAAATGTTGCCTTTTTCTTCTCTGACTTAGTTTGTTTGGATCTTCTCAACTTTTCTCCTTGTTAATCTGGCTAAAAGTTTGTCAATTTTCTTTAACTTTTCCAAAAATGACACTTCTTTTCATTGATATTTTGTGCTTTTTTTCTTCATTTCAATTTTATTTATTTCTGCTCTGATATTTATTATTTCTTTTATTCTGCTAATTGTGGGTTTGTTTTTTCTTGCTTTTCTAGTTCTTTGAGATGCATCATTATATTGTTTATTTAAAGTTCTTCTGTTTTGATGTAGGCAATTATACCTATAAACTTCTCTCTTAGTACTGCTTTTTCTGTATCTCATAGATTTTGGTATGTTTTGTTTCCATTATTTTTCCATCCCTTTATTTTCAGTGTATGTGCGTTTTTATGGGTGAAGCATGTTTCTCGTAGGCAACATACCATTGGATCTTGTTTCTTTTATCCACTCAGCCACTCTATGTCTTTTGATTGGAGAGTTTAGTTCATTTACATTCAATATTGTTATTGCTAGGTAAGGACTTACTACTGCTATTTTATTATTTGTTTTCTGGTTGTTCTGTGGTGTTCTCTTCTTTCCTGTCTTCCTTTGTGTAAACATTATTTTCTCCGGTGGTATGTTTTAATTTCCTTCTTTTTATATTTTGTGTATCTTTTCTAGGTTTGTTTATGTGAGGTTACCATGAAGCTTGCAAATAACATCTTATAACCAATTATTTTAGACTGATAACAACTAAGCCCCAATTACAAACAACAATTAACAAACAAGCAAAAAGAAAACTAATAAAAGCTCTACAGTTTAACTTCATCCCCCCTGCCTTTAAATTCTTTGTCGTTTCCATTTATATGTTTTTATGTTTACATGCCAAAATTAGTGGTAGAGTATTCTCCCTTTGTATATATACATCCTATTACCAGTGAGTTTTGTACTTTTGGATGATTTCCTATTGCTCATTAATTTTTTTTTTTTTTTTCTAATTGAAGAAGTCCCTTTAGGATTTCTTGTAGAACAGGTCTGGTGTTGACAAAATCCCTTAGCTTTTGTTTGCCTGGGGAAATCAGCACTTTGAATATGTCACGCCACTCTATCCTGGCCTGTAAGGTTTCCACTGAGAAGTCTGCTGTCAGATGTGTTGAGCTCTTTTATATGTTATTTATTTATTTTCTCTTGCTGCTTTTAGGATCCTTCTTTATCCTTGACCTTTGGGAATTTGGTTATTAAATGCCTTGATGTAGCCTTATTTAGGCTAAATCTACTTGGTGTTCTATGACCTTCTTGTACCTGAACATTTATATCTTTCTCTAGGTTAGAAAAGTTCTCTGTTATTATTTCTTTGAATAAACTTTCTACCTCAATTTCTCTCTCTACCTGCTCTTTAATGCCAGTAACTCTTAGCTTTGCCCTTTTGAGGCTATTTTCTAGATCTCGTAGGTATGCTTCTTTCTTTTTTATTTATTCTTTTGTCCCCTCTGAGTGTATGTTTTCAAATAGCATATCTTCAAGTTCACAAATTCTTTCTTCTGCTCGATTAATTCTGTTGCAAAAAATCTCTGATGTATTTTTCAATTTGTTAATTGAATATTTCAGCTCGAGAGTTTCAGCTTGATTTTTAAAAATTATTTCTATGTCTTTCTTAAATTTCTGATAGGATTCTGATTTTTTTTTTCTCTGTGTTCTCTTGAAGTTTATTGAGCTTCTTCAAAACAGCTATTTTGAATTCTCTGTCTGAAAGGTCACATATCTCTGTCATTCCTGGATCAGCTACTGCTGTCTTATTTAGTTTGTTTGGTAAGTCACGTTTTCCTGGATGTTCTTGATGCTTGTAGATGTTTGTCAATGTATGGGCATTGCAGAGTTATATATTTATTCAAATATTCACATCCTGGGCTTGTTTGTACTCATCCTTATTGAGAAGGCTTTCCAGGTATTCAAAGGGAATTGAGCCTTGTGATCTAAGTTTTTGGTCACTACACTAGAGGATGCCCCACACCCAGTATCACTGCAGTTCTTGCAGACTTGTATCACCTTGGTGGGCTTGGGTAAGGTCTGGGAGATTTCCCTGGTTTACCAGGCAAAGTCTCTTGTTCTCTCCCCTCACGTTCCCCCAAACAGAAGGACTCTCTTTGTGCTGGGCTGCTTGGAGTTGGGGAACGGGTAATGCAAGTACCCCCATGGCCACCACAGCTGTGATGTGCTAGGTCACACCTGAAGCCAGCATAGTATTGGGTCTTGCCCAAGACCCATAGTAACTACTGCCTGACTATCACTTATGTTTATTCAAGGCCCAAGGCCTCTTTAGACAGCAGGTGGTAAATCCTCAGGACTGGATCTTTCTTTTCTGAGTGGCAGGTTCTATTCTGGCTAAGGGTGGGTCCAAAACTGCTTTCCAGGAGCTGGGGCTTGGAATTGTAGGCTTTAGGAATCAGCTTGGTGGTTTATTTCACTGTGGCTGAGCTAATACCCAAGTTGCAAGACAAAATCCTCTTTACTCTTCCCTCTCCTTTCCATAAGCAGAAGTCTCTCCCCACCTACACTGTCAGGAGTTACGGTGGGAGTGATACAAGTACTCCCTTGGTTGCCACAACTGGTGTCTAACTGGGTTGTGTGCACTCCAATTCTACTGGCTCCAAGCCCAGCACAGCACCTGGAATAACTTAAGGACTGCAGTCCTGTGGCCTGACTACCTTTCCATTTTACTCAGGACTCCAGGATACTTTAGTCAGATGGTGGTGGAGCTAGCCAGAACTCAGATTCCTATAGTTCGAGTGGAGGATATCCCTCTAGCCAGGGCTAGTTTAAATGCTCCTTCTGTAGGTGATGGCCAAATTCTGCCTGGTGTTGTGGTCTGCTGTGACAGGGCAACACTGAATTCCAATGCAAAGTCCCACGATCTCTTTGCTCTCCCTCTCCCAGGCACATGGATTCTCTCTTTGCATGGCACTCAGAGGTGATAGGGGGAGGGGTGGTGTAGCCAATGCAAGACTTTCTTTCCTACCCTCTTCAGTTCCTCTTTCCTGGATGTAATATTCAAATCAGGTACTGTGATCATTCACCTGATTTTTGGTTCTTATTAAGATGCTTTCTTGTGTAGACAGTTGTTCAATTTGGTGTTCCTGTTGAGGGATGACCACTGGAGGGATCTTCTTGACCATCTTGCTCTGCCTGCCTCCCCTGGTTCTTTTTAAAGCAAACTTTCCATGTGGTTGTGAGACCACTGATTGTGCACAGGTTTGTAGACAGGCATTTGAGATTCCCTGTTCTGCAGAATTTCATTTTTTTTTTGGTCTCATCTTAACACCTAAATAGCTAGGAGAGGTCTGCCAAACATGCAGTTGGCTTATATTGATGTACGATTCTTGCTGTATATAAAGCGAAACTAGGTAATTCTTTCAACACTTACAAATAGAACCTCCATTAAGCCCTACATAATGGAATATCTGTTCACATACTAAAGAAATAAGTCAGTCTTCCAACTAACATCAGAAAGACACATAGAATTCAGGTCTGGAGTTTTTATAAGTGTTAGACAAAGAACCTTTTTCTGTCATTCAACCATAGTATAAAATGGCAGATGAGGCTACAGAAAAAAAAATTGACTTATGTGGTGAGCAGGCTGTTGTAGCCAAACCAAGAAAAATAAAATACTGTTCAGGCAAGTTCCTAACCAACTTAATGCCTGTCAATAAACACTGATGAACTGTCTATCCAAACTATTCTCCAGACAAAATAAGGTATGTGTCAAACAGCTTTGGCAAGTACTGACACATTAGGCACGCCAATCCAAATTAAGGCCTCAGGGATCTCCATCTCCAAATCAGTCACAATCATTCTTTTTTGGGAGGTGATATTAGTTCATATTTGGGAATATAATAATTTGGACACCAGAGTAATTCCCCAAATAACCTAGCCAAGAAAATAAATTCTGTAACTACATGTTATAATTTTTTTTTTCTGCTCCTTCTCTCCTCCTTTTCTTCTTTCCTCAGTTTCTGTTTTTGAGTTAACAATTCGAATGGCTCTTTATTAATCCATAATTGTTAGGGGAATTTGCCAATATAGGAATGCTGATATTTGCTCCCTAGGACACTATTTTCCTGGTATTGAGAGTCTCAGAAATCAAATCATTAAGTAGAACACTGATCTATAAACATGAACTAATCTATTTATGGAAAAGTTTGATGAATTCTTCATTCTGCATATTTGGGTACAACTAGCCATTATTATAATATTTGCCTCATCCATGCTTTAGTCAATTGGTATAAAACCTATTTCCTTGCTTTATTCTGTATTAAAACCAGTTGTCTATCCTAGACATCTTTGCCCTTTCCTTTCTGATCAGGTTGGATAAATCTGAGGTGCTGGAGTGTGAACGGGGACTAACAATGGCTGATTCTTCTGCCTGGCTTCATTTGCCACTAATGGTTTCCTCCTGTTTGGTCCCATTCCAGCCTTGGTTCTAGGCCCTTGTACTTTAGCCCCAGTTTCTGGGCTCTGGTAATAATAGTTCCTTATCCTTTGTCACTCTTCCATAGGGGCAAGCATGGCTTCCTGTCATTTCTTATCTCTGAGTTGCCTCACTTTTTCCTATTTGGTTTCTCAGCACATTCATCTTCTGACTAACAAAGGCCAGTATTAAATTCCCTTTGTTTGAAAAACCCAGAGTGGTCTCTTGTTCCTGGTTGGAATATGATATAGTCAGATATTTTGTCTCTTGGTTAATGCTACAAAAAATAACGAACAATTCTTTCTCTCAAGATAATTGTTAATAATAATGAAAATTCTGACTAAATGATTGTGGAAGTCATACAAAATGTGCGCAAAAGTTATGACGATACATGTAGAAGTATAAACATTAAAGAATTATATTAACAGAAAAATTAATAAGCAACTTAAAAGCTTATCAGTTGAGAAATGCTTAAATAGATTATGGCTTATTCATACCATGGAATATCGTGAGGACATTAAAAATAATGGTATTTATTTATGTATATGATGTGAAGACTTTTTAAAATCTTTGTGAAGAGCATTAAGCAAGAGCAGAGATCTGTCTTTTGAAGCATCTATCTATATATATGTATATGTGTGTAAATATATGTATATTTGCACATATATGAATGTGTGTGTATGGCTGTATGCATATGTACATGGAAATGTTCAAATCAAAAGCCTGGTTCTTTCACTTCCAATCTGCTTCCCCTCTGTGTTCCCCATCTCAGAAAAATGCAGCAGTATTCACTCCTTTATTCAAACATTGAACTCTGTTCATCTTCACTCTCTTCTCTCTCATACCTGATATTCAATCTATCAACAAATTTACCTTGCAAAATATATTCTGAATGCAACCACTTCTCATTTCTTACTGTAGTTGGACTATTACAGTAATGCTTAACTGGTATCCTTGATTTAACCTTTACCCCATTACATTATATTCAACACAGGGACTAGAATCACGTTTTGAAAACAGTTCTTATGACCCTCACATTCAAAACCTGAAAATCCAAAGTTCCCACGTGATCTTGCCACTAGTTACTTCTTTGAAAAAATTATGCTGTGTGAAGAAGCCTGAAAGAAAAACAGAATACACAGTGCATAATTCCATTTATGGGATCATTATTAATGACATATTAATGTCATAGCATGTATAAAAAGTTCATTATTTTTATTGCTAGGGTTCACTCCACTATATGATTATGTCATACTTTGTTCATCCACCCACTTGATATACTTTTGGATTGTTTTCAGGTTTTGGCTATGACAAATAAAGCTGCTATAAAAACTTGTGCACAAGTCTTTGTATGGACATATGCTTTCATTTCTCTTGGAGTGGAGTGGCTTGATCATATTCTAGACATATGTTTTAACTTTTTGAGAAAATGCCAAACCGTTTTCCATAGTATGTGGATCATTTTATACACCAACCAACAGTGTATGAGAGTTCCAATTGCTGCACAGCCTTGCCAAAACTCAGTGTGATTAGTCTTTTCAGTTTTATCCATCTGAATAGCTGTCTAGGGTCTATTGTATTGTGGTTTTAGCTTTCATTACACTAGTGCCTATTTGCCATGTGCATATCTTCTTAAAATAAGGGTCTGTTAAAATACTTTATCTTTTCAAAATGGAGCTATTTTCTTACTATTAAGGTTTGAGAGTTCTTTATCTATTCTGGAAAAAAGTCCTCTATCAGATTTGTGATTTGCAAATATATTTTCCCAGTCTATAGCTGTTCTTTTTTTTTTCTCTTAAGTAATGTCTTTCAAAGTGCATATGTTTTTAATTTTGATAGAGTCCAATTTGTCAGCTTGCCCTACTGCAAAACCCTATTGCAGTTATCTCGACACCCATTGCCATGGTCTTGAATGAAGTTTGCCTTACTGTGCTTTAAAAAGGGTAATTGAATCATTTTTTTCTTTAGCAGTGTGTCTTTTGTATTCTCTTCTGCAGTGATATGGTTTGGCTGTGTCCCCACCAAAATCTCATCTTGAATTCCCACGTATTGTGGGAGGGAGCTGGTGGGAGGTAATTGAACCATGGGGGCAGGTCTTTCCTAAACTGTTCTCATGAGAGTGAATAAGTCTCACGATACCTGATGGCTTTATAAGTTGGAGTTTCCCTGCAGAAGCTCTTTTTTTGCCTGCTGCCATTCATGTAAGATGTGACTTGCTCCTCCTTGCCTTCTGCTATGATTGTGAGGCCTCCCCATCCATGTGGAACTGTAAGTCCCATTAAGCCTCTTTCTTTTGTAAATTGCCCAGTCTCACGTATGTCTCTATTAGCAGTATGAAAAGGAACTAATTCGGTAAATTGGTACCAGAAGAGTGGGGCATGGCTGAAAAGATACCCAAAAATGTGGAAACTACTTTGGAATTGGGTAACAGGCTGAGTTTAGAATAGTTTGGAGGGCTCAGAAGAAGGCAGGAAAATGTGGGAAAGTTTGGAACTTCCTAGAGACTTGTTGAATGGCTTTGACCAAAATGCTGGTAGTGATATGGACCAATGAAATCCAGGCTGAGGTGGTCTCAGATGGAGATGAGGAACTTATCAGGAACTGGAGCAAAGGTGACTGTTGTTATGTTTTAGCAAAGAGACTGGCAGCATTTTGCCCCTGCCCTAGGGATTTGTGGAACTTTGAACCTGAGAAAGATGATTTAGGGTATCTGGTGGAAGAAATTTCTAAGCAGCAAAGCATTCAAGAGGTGACTTGGGTGCTGTTAAAGTTATTCAGTTTTAAAAGGGAAGCAGAGCATAAAAGTTTGGAAAATTTGCAGCCTGAAAATGCAATAGAAAGGAAAATCCCATATTCTGAGGAAGAATCCATGCCAGCTGCAAAAATTTGCATAAGTTAGAGGAGTCAAATGTTAATCCCCAGGACAATGGGGAAAATGTCTCCAGGGCATGTCTTCATGGCAGCCCCTCTCATCACAGACCCAGAGGCCTCGGAGGAAAAAGTGGTTTTGTAGGCTTAGCCCAGGAACCCTGTGCTGTGCAGCCTAGGGACTTGGTGCCCTGCTTCCCAACCACTTCAGTTGTGGCTGAATAGAGCCAATGTAGACCTTGGGCCATGGCTTCAGAGGGTGTAAGCATCAAGCCTTGGCAGCTTCCACCTGGTGTTGAGCCTGCCAGTACACAGAAGTCAAGAACTGGGGTTTGGGAACCTCTGCCTAAATCTAGAAGATGCATGGAAATGCCTGGAAGTACAGGTAAAGTTTGCTGCAGGGGCAGGGCTCTCATGGAGAACCTCTGCTAGTGCAGTGCAGAAGGGAAATGTGGAGTCAGAGCCCCCACACAGAGTCCCTACTGGGGCACCACCTAGTGGAGCTATGAGAAGGGGGCCAACATCCTCCAGACCCCAGAATGGTAGTTCCACCGACAGCTTGCACCATACACCTGAAAAACTGCAGACATTCAATGCCAGCCTGTGAAAGTGGATGTGAGGGAGGCTATATACTCTGTAAAGCCACAGGGGCAGAGCTGCCGAAGACCATGGGAACCCACCTCTTGCATCAGTGTGACCTGGATGTGAGACTTGGAGTCAGAGGAGATACTTTTGGAGCTTTAAGATTTGACTATTCCACAGGATTTTGGACTTGCATGGGGCCTGTAGCCCCTTGTTTTGGCCAATTTCTCCCATTTGAAATGGCTGTATTTACCCAATGTCTGTGCCCCATTGTATCTAGGAAGTAACTAACTTGCTTTTGATTTTACAGGCTCATAGGCAGAAGGGACTTGTTTTGTCTCAGATGAGGTGTTGGACTGTGAACTATTGAGTTAATGATGCAATGAGTTAAGACTTTGGGGGACTGTGGGGAAGGCATGATTGGTTTTGAAATGTAAGGACATGAGATTTGAGAGGGGCCAGGGGTGGAATGATATGGTTTGGCTGTGTCCCCACCGAAATCTCATCTTGAATTCCCACATGTTGTGGGAGACACCCAGTGGGAGGTAATTGAATCATGGGGGCAGGTTTTTCCTGTGCTGTTCTCATGATAGTGAGTAAGTCTCATGAGACCTGATGGTTTTATAAGGCAAAGTTTCCCTGCACAAGCTCTCTTTTTTTGCCTGCTGCCATCCATGCTTACTATAGAATTGCATTAGTAAGATACTGGAAAATTCCTAAATTTTCGTCAGAAGATGACTATTTAAATGCATTTAAGCATTTTTCTGCAAATAAATAAATAGCCTTGTTTCCAGAAAGGTGTCTGGATCCAGACTCCAAGAGAGGGTTTTTGTATCTTTCGCAAGAAAGAATTCTGGGCGAGTCCACAGAGTAAAGTGAAAACAAGTTTATTAAGAAACTAAGGGAATAGAGAATGGCTACTCCATAGACAGAGCAGGCCCAAGGGCGGCTGGTTGCCCATTTTAGTGGTTATTTTTTGATTATATGTTAAACAAGGGGAGGATTATTTAGGACTCCCCTTTTTAGACCATATAGGGTAACTTCCTGACATTGCCATGGCATTTGTAAACTGTCATGGCACTGGTGGGAGTATAGCAGTGAGGATGATCAGAGGTCACTCTCATCACCATCTTGCTTTTGGTGGATTTTTGATGGCTTTTTTTTACTGCAACTTGTTTTTATCAGCAAGGTCTTCATGACCTGTATCTTGTACTGACCTCCTATCTCATCCTGTGACTTAGAATGCCTTAACTTACTGGGAATGCAGCCCAGTAGGTCTCAGCCTTATTTTACCCAGCCCCTATTTAAGATGGAGTTGCTGTGGTTCAAAAGCCTCTGACAGCTTTGCATTTCCTGATTTTCCATAGAATGCTCTAAATTTCATAGTTGAATTAAAAACATTTTGGAATATAAAGCTGAGTGAAAAACTCTTAAGTGTTATGTAGTATCTTTTATACATAAAAGTTACACATAGTACTGACACACATATGTGTGTATATGTGTGGAAGAATTTTGTAAGGGCATGTGAGAAAACTATGATGACGATAATGTCTGATATATGGGATTAAGGAGGATGGAGTTAGTTAGAAGGACCCTTCTCCCTGACTGCATATGTGTACAATAATTATTTTACCCAAAGTAAGTTTTGTTTTTATAATCACTTTCCAAAAAGTAATAAAGGGGCTTTTACTTCTGGGCAGCCTATAATATGTCACAGCAGGTTAATGTTTCCACTGACCATAACTAATAGAATCTAGAAAACTATGGAAGCAATGATCCCTAATTTGATGAAATTTCAGAGAGTAAAAATCTCTATACACGTGGGCAGTTTACTGGTCATCATTTTCTCACTGGGGTCATTTGCTGATTCTGAGCATGAACAAAGATTAACTGCTGGGGAAAGAGAAACCAGTAAAGCTTCTATTGGTCACATGGGGCTGGGGCGACAAAATGGTAAATTAGAGAGGCCTCAAGTACACAGAGGTTGCTATATTATGAGCCCATGTGGGAAGTTAAATAGCTAAGCTAAAAGTTTCTGAAGGGAAAAGTAAAAAATCCTGCAGTCTTATGGCATTTAGGAAAAAGAGACTAGCTGGGACGAAGGGCCTGCAAAATAAAAGTAGACTAGAGCTGAAAGTCCTAGGAGTGACGAATGGACACTAAGGTTCTATGGTCCTGTTTTTACCCAGAGACATTTATTATTATTAAAACTAGATTTACTAAGAGTTTACAAATGCAGATTATAGGGTTGATGTGATTCAAGGCATGCTACCCCACAATATGGCAGCTTGGCATTTGAGAAAATAACAGAAGCAGCAGGGGCACACTCACCTTCCTCTTGCCCTTGTTGGGGCTCAGAACATGCTACCCCAAAATATGGCAGCTTGGTATACTAAATATTTTAAACTGAAGGAAATTGAGAAAACCGAAGCAGGAAGGCCACTCTCTCACTTTCTCTCATCTTTCTTCTCTGAAGCAAGCTATAAAGAAGTCCCTGACCTACCTAGTCAGAAAGTAGCTCATAAGACCTTCATTCCAGAAGGGTCCTGCCCTATACCTACAGACCAAGAAGAAGCTAAATAAACAGGCCTTGCTAATTTCTCCTTGGTTTATTACCATTAGGTCATACCCATTTTTTCCAACCACACTTCTCCATAACTATCCATTTCTCCATCAAACCTAAGCATGAAAATGCACAAGTTTACTTGTTTCTTTGAATCTTCATTTCTGAAGGCTTCCATTTCATATAAAACTAATATTAAATAAATTTGTATGCTTTTCTCATATTAATCTGTTTTTCATTATAAGGGCCTCAGACATGAACTTAACAATGGATGAGGAAAATAAATCTTTCGTCTTCTATAGGGGCAAGCAGATCAGCAGAGATTTTAGCATTCTTGTAAGGTTGGGATGACAAAACTTAAAATTTGAAGGGCTCCAAAAACATAACCATACCTTACTCAAGACATTTGTCAAATTTTCAAGTTGAGCATTTCTAAATGGCAGAACTGAATCTCTAACAGTTTTTCAGGCTGAGGAGACAAAACTCCATCAAGGTTTTAGTTGAAAACAGCAGATGGATATGACATAGGAATATTAGTGATGTAAAGTAGAGTATGCCTTATAGAAACTGAAACTGAGCCAAAATCGGATCAATCCCTTATGAGATTGACATTATCACTTCCCTACTCCTATCCCACATCCCATTAGCTTAATAGATGAAAGGGAGAACCATCTATGATAGAAGACAGCATCATGTGGACTTTCTATGGTCCTTTAATTAACAATGTCGGACATGCAATACAAATTATAAGACGAGGCGGCTAGCAAGATGGTCGAATAGTAACAGCCCTGGTCTGCAGCTCCCAGTGAGATCAACGCAGAAGGTGGGAGATTTCTGCATTTCCAACTGAGGTACCCAGTTCATTTCATTGGGACTGGTTAGACAGTGGGTGCAACCCATGAAGGGTGAGCAGAAGCAGGGTGGGCCGTCACCTCACCCGGGAAGCCCAAGGGGTTGAGGAACTCCCACCCCTAGCAAAGGGAAGCTGTAAGGGACTGTGCCTTGAGGAATGGTGTATTCCGGCCCAGATACTACACTTTTCCCATGGTCTTTGCAACCCACAGACCAGGAGATTCCCTCTGATGCCTATGCCACCAGGGCCCTAAGTTTCAAGCACAAAACTGGGCGGCCATTTGGGCAGACACCAAGCTAGCTACAGAGAGTTTATTTTTATAGCCAAGTGGCACCTGGAACGCCAGCAAGACAAGTGGTCTAGCTCAGTAAACCCCATCCCCATGGAGCCCAGCAAACTAAGATCCACTGGCTTGAAACTCTCACTGCCAACACAGCAGTCTGAAGTTGACCTGGGATGCTCCAGCTTGGTGGGAGGAGGGGATCCACCATTACTGAGGCTTGAGTAGGCTTTTCCCCCCTCAGAGCATAAAGAAAGTCACTGGGAAGCTTGAACTGGGTGGAGCCCACTGCAGCTTGGCAAAGCCACTGTAGCCAGACTGCCTCTCTAGATTTCTCCTCTCTGGGCAGGGCATCTCTGAAAGAAAGGTAGCAGCTCCAGTCAGGGGTGTATAGATAAAACTCTCATCTCCCAGGGCCAGAGCACCTGGGGAAGGGGCAGCTGTGGGCACAGCTTCAGCAGACTTAAAAGTTCCTGCCTGCCAGCTCTGAAGAGAGCAGCAGATCTCCCAGCACAGCACTTGAGCTCTGCTAAGGGACAGACTGCCTCCTCAGATAGGTCCTTGAACTCTCTGCCTCCTGACTGGGAGACACCTCCCAGCATGTGTTGACAGACACCTCATAGAGGAGAGCTCCAGCTGGTGGATGCCCCTCTAGGACAAAGCTTCCAGAGGAAGGAACAGTCAGCAATCTTTGCTGTTCTGCAGCCTCTGCTGGTGATACCCAGGCAAACAGGGTCTGGAGCAGACTACCAGCAAACTCCAGCAGACCTGTAGCAGAGAGGCCTGTTAGAAGGAAAACTAGCAAGCAGAAAGGAATAGTATCAACATCAACAAAAAAAGACATCCACACCAAAACCCCATCCAAAGATCACCAACATCAAAGACCAAAGGCAGATAAATTCACAAAGATGGGGAGAAACCAGTGCAAAAAGGCTGAAAATTGCAAAAACCAGAATGCCTCTTCTCCTCCAAAGGATCACAACTCCTCTCCAGTAAGGGAACAAAACTGGATGGAGAATGAATTTAACAAATTGACAGAAGTAGGCTTCAGAAGATGGGTAATAACAAACTCCTCCGAGCTAACAGAGCATGTTATAACCCAATGCAAGGATGCTGAGAACCTTGAAGAAAAGCTAGAGGAACTGCTAACTAGAATAACCAATTTAGAGAAGAATATAAATGACCTGATGGAGCTGAAAAACACAGCATGAAAACTTTCTGAAGCATACACAAGCATCAATAGCTGAATCAATCAAGCAGAAAGAAGGATATCAGAGATAGAAGATCAACTTAATGAAATAAAGTGAGAAGATAAGATTAGAGAAAAAACAATGAAAAGGAATGAACAAAGCTTCCAAGAAATATGGGACTATGTGAAAAGACCAAACCTACGTTTGATTGGCGTTCATGAAAGTGATGGGGAGAATGGAACTAAGTTGGAAAACACTCTTCAGGGTATTATCCTGGAGAACTTCCCCAACCTAGCAAGACAGGCCAACATTCAAATTTAGGAAATACAGAGAACACTACAAAGATACTCCTTGAGAAGAGAAACACCAAGACACCTAATCATCAGATTCATCAAGGTTGAAATGAAGGAAAAAAATCTTAAGGGCAGCCAGAGAGACAAAAAGTCTGATGTCTTAAGGGCAGCCAGAGAGACAAAAAGTCTGATGTCCGCAATGGGAAGTCCATCAGACTAACAGTGGATCTCTCTGCAGAAACCCTACAAACCAGAGGAGAGTGGGGCCCATTATTCAACAATCTTAAGGAGAAGAATTTTCAACCCAGAATTTCATATCCAGCCAAACTAAGCTTCATAAGCAAAGGAGAAATAAAATCCTTTACAGACAAGCAAATGTTGAGAGATTTTGTCACCACCAGGCCTGCCTTACAACAGCTCCTGAAGGAAGCACTAAACATGAAAAGGAACGACTGGTACCAACAACTGCAAAAACATACCAAATTGTAAAGAACACTGACACTATGAAAAAAACGCATCAACTAATGGGCAAAATAACCAGCTAGCATCATAATGACAGGATCAAATTCACGCATAACAATATTAACCTTAAGTGTAAATGGGCTAAATTCCCCAAATTAAAAGACACAGATTGACAAATTGGATAAAGAGTTAAGACCCATCGGTGTGCTGTATTCAGGAGACCCATCTCACATGCGAAGACACACATAGGCTCAAAATAAAGGGATGGAGGAATATTTACCAAGCAAATGGAAAGAAAAAAAAAGCAGTGGTTGCAATCCTAGTCTCTGAAAAAACAGACTTTAAACCAACAAATATCAAAAGAGACAAAGAAGGGTATTACATAATGGTAAAGGGATCAATGAAACAAGAAGAGCTAACTATCCTAACTAAGCAAGTTCTCAGAGACCTACAAAGTGACTTAAACTCCCACACAATAATAGTGGGAGACTTTAACACCCCACTGTCAATATTGGACAGATCAATGAGACAATTAACGAGGATATTCAGGACTTGAACTCAGTTCTGTACCAAGCAGACCTAATAGGCATCTACAGAACTCTCCGCTCCAAATCAACAGAATATACATTTTTCTCAGCACCACATCGCATTTATTCTAAAATTGACCACATAATTGGAAGTAAAACATTCCTCAGCAAAGGCAAAAGAATGAAATAATAACAAATAGTCTCTCAGATCACAGCGCAAACAAATTAGAAATTAGGGTTAAGAAACTCACTCAAACTCGCACAACTGCATGGAAACTGAACAACCTGCTCCTGAATGACTGCTGGGTAAATAATGAAATTAAGGTATAAACAAATAAGTTCTTTGAAATGAATGAGAACAAAGACACAATGTACCAGAATCTCTGGGACACAGCTAAAGCTGCGTTTAGAGGGAAATTTATAGCACTAAATGCCCATAACAGAAAGCAGGAAAGATCTAAAATCGACACCCTAACATCACAATTAAAATAACCAGAGAAGCAAGAGGAAACAAATTCAAAAGCTAGCAGAAGACAAGAAATAACTAAGATAAGAGCAGAACTGAAGGAGATAGAGACATGAAAAACCCTTCCAAAAAATCAATGAATCCAGGAGCTGTTTTTTGAAAAGATCAACAAAATAGATAGACCACTAGCCAGACTAATAAAGAAGAAAAGAGAGAAGAACCAAACAGACACAATAAAAAACGATAAAGGGGATATCACCACTGATCCCATAGAAATAAAAACTACTATCAGAGAATGCTCTAAACACTAGAAAATCAAGAAGAAATGAATAAATTTCTGGACACATACACCCTCCCAAGTCTAAACCAGGAAGAAGTCAAATCCCTGAAGAAATCATTAACAAGTTCCAAAATTGAGGCAGTAATTAATAGACTACCAACCAAGAAAAGTCCAGGACCCAACAGATTCACAGCTGAATTCTACCAGAGGTGCAGAGGAGCTGGTACCATTCCTTCTGAAACTATTCCAAGCAATAGAAAAAGAGGGAATCCTCCCTAACTCATTTTATGAGACCATCATGATCCTGATACTAAAACCTGGCAGAGACACAACAAAAAAAGAAAATTTCAGGCCAATATCCCTGATGAACATCAATGCAGAAATCCTCAAAAAAATGGTGGCAAACTGAATCCAGCAGTGCATCAAAAAGCTTACCCATCATGATCAAGTTGGCTTCATCCCTGGGATACAAGGCTGGTTCAACATATGGAAATCAATAAATGTAATCCATCACATAAACAGAACCAATGGCAAAAACCACATGATTATCTCAATAGATGCAGAAAAGACCTTTGACAAAATTCAACACCCTTCATGCTAAAAACTCTCAATAAACTAGGTATTGAGGGAACATATCACAAAATAATACTGTTTATGACAGACCCACAGCCAATATCATACTGAATGGGAAAAACTGGAAGCATTCCCTTTGAAAACTAGCACAAGACAAGGATGTCCTCTCTCACCACTCCTATTCAACATATTATTGGAAGTTCTGGCCAGGGCAATCAGGCAAGAGAAAGAAATAAAGGGTATTCAAATAGGAAGACAGGAAGTCAAATTGTCTCTGTTTGCAGATGACATGATTGCATATTTAGAAAACCCCATCGTCTCAGCCCCAAATCTCCTTAAGCTGGTAAGCAACTCCAGGAAAGTCTCAGGATACAAAATCAATGTGCAGAAATCACAAACATTCCTATACACCAATAATAGACAAACAGAGAGCCAAACCATGAGTGAAGTCCCATTCACAATTGGTACAAAGAGAATAAAATACCTAGGAATACAACTTACAAGGGTTGTGAAGGACCTTTTCAAGGAGAACTACAAACCATTGCTTAAGGAAATAAGAGAGGGCATGAATAAATGGAAAAACAGTCCATGCTCATGGACAGGAAGAATCAATATCGTGAAAAGGGTCATACTGTCCAAAGTAATTTATAGATTTGTTGCCATCCCCATCAAGCTGCCATTGACTTTCTTCACAGAAGAAAAAAAAAAAAAAAAAAAAAAAAAAACTACTTTAGCTGGGCACACTGGCTCACACCTGTAATCCCAGCACTTTGGGAGGCCAAGGCAGGCAGATCACGAGGTCAGGAGATCAAGACCATCCTGGCTAACATGGCGAAATTCCGTCTCTACTAAAAATACAAAAATTAGCCAGGCATGGTGGCGGGCACCTATAGTCCCAGCTACTCAGGAGGCTGAGGCAGGAGAATGGCATGAACCCAGGAGGCAGAGCTTGCAGTGAACCGAGATTATGCTACTGCACTCCAGCCTGGGCAACAGAGTGAGTCTCCGTCTAAAAAACAAACAAACAAAAAAACTACTTTCATTTCATGCAGAACCAAAAAAGAGTCTGCACAGCCAAGACAATCCTAAGCAAAAAGAACAAAGTTGGAGGCATCACACTACCTGACTTCAATCTATGCTACAAGTCTACATTAACCAAAACAGCATGGTACTGTTACCAAAAACAGATATAGAGACCAATGGAACAGAAAAGAGGCCTCAGAAATAACGCCACACATCTACAATGATCTGATCTTTGACAAACCTGAGAAAACAAGCAATGGGGAAAGGATTCCCTATTTAATAAATGGTGATAGGAAAACTGGCTAGCCATATGCTGAAAACTGAAATGGACCCCTTCCTTACCCCTTATACAAAAATTAACTCAAGATGGATTAAGTCTTAAATGTAAGACCTAAAACCATAAATACCCTAGAAGAAAACCTAGGCAATAACTTTCATGACATAGGCATGAGCAAAACTTCATGACTAAAACACCAAAAGCAATGGCAACAAAAGCCAAAATTGACAAATGGGATCTAATTAAACTAAAGCGCTTCTGCACAGCAAAATAAACTATTATCAGTGTGAACAGGCATCCTACAGAATGGGAGAAAATTTTTGCAATCTATCCATCTGACAAAGGGCTAATATCCAGAATCTACAAAGAACTTAAACAGATTTACAAGAAAAAAACAACCCCATCAAAAAGTGGGTGAAGGATATGAGCAGACACTTCTCAAAAGAAGACATTTATGCAGCCAACAAACATGAAAAAAAGCTCATCATTACTGGTCATTAGAGGAATGCAAATCAAAACCACAAGGAGATACCATCTCATGCCAGTTAGAATGTTAATTATTAAAAGGCAGAAAACGACAGATGCTGGAGGGGATGTGGACAAATAGGAACGCTTTTACACTGTTGGTGGGAGTGTAAATTAGTTCAACCATTGTGGAAGACAGTGTGGTGATTCTTGAAGGATCTAGAACCAGAAATACCATTTGACCCAGCAATCTCATTACTGGGTATGTACCCAAACGATTACAAATCATTCTACTATAAAGACACATGCACACATATGTTTATTGTGGCACTGTTCACAATAGCAAAGACAGAACCAACCCAAATGCCTATCAATGATAGACTGGATACAGAACATGTGGCATATATACACCATGGAATACTATGCAAAATGGATGAGTTCCTGTCCTTTGCAGGGACATGGATGAAGCCGGAAACCATCATTCTCAGCAAACTAGCACAAGAACAGAAAACCAAAAACTGCATGTTCTCACTCATAAGTGGGAGTTGAACAATGACAACGTATGGACACACGAAGGGAAACATCACACACCAGGGCCTGTTGTGGGTCTGGGGGTCTGGGAGAGGGATAGCATTAGGAGAAATACCTAATGTAGATGATGGGTTGATAGGTGCAGCAAACCACCATGGCATGCATATACCTATGTAACAAACTTGCACATTCCGCCCATGTATCCTAGAACTTAAAGTATAATTAAAAAAAAGAAAAAAATTATGAGACATACAAAGTGGCAAGCTGATGTGACAGATGGTCAAGATATAGAAGCTTTCTCACAGGCCATCCAGATATTGAAATGAGTGAACTAATACTTAAAAAGATATGCATGAACTTTTCAATTTAATATAGACAATGACCAACAAATAAAAACTGGATGATTTTAGAATTGAAACCTCTATATATAATTAAGTGAGCATTTTGAAACTGAAAAATATAATATATGAAACTAATAACTCAATAGATTGGCTTCATAGTAGGTTACACATAGGATAATTAGTTAAACAAGAGCAGGGTCAATAGAAAACAGCTAAACTGAAGTATAGAAATATAAAATGGTATATATATAAAAGTATAAGAGAGATGTTGGACATGTTCATACATCAAACATATGAGCAATTAAGGTCCAAAGAGTAGAGAGGAGATAAGAAAGAAACAATATTCAAAAAGGTTATAGCCAATGATATTTTTTTGAAATTGATGAAAGATATAAACCTACCCATTAAGAAGCTCAGTAAACCCCAAGCAAGATAAATACGAAGAAAATCACAGCTAGACACATCATAATTTTCTGAAAACTAAAGATGAGTAAGACCTAAGAGTATTCATCACAATCAGGTCTGAGCTATCACAGTTGTTAAAGGGAACACTTCTGATAGAAGAAAAATGACCTCAGACTGAAATAGTAGGCATATAGAAAGAATAACTGAACAACACAATTCAGAATTTGACCTAATTACATATGGTTACTAGTTTCCAACTATTGCTGTAACAAATCAGCACAAATTTAGTGACAACATAAATTTATTCTCTTATAGTTCTGAAGGTCAGAAGTCTGAAATGAGTCTCACTGGGCTAAATTCAAGGTGTGTTGGTAGGCAGGATTGGTTCTTTCTGGAGGTTGTAAGGGAAATGTATTAGAGTTCCTCAGAGAAACAGAACCAAATGGGGATACACACATACACACACACACACACACACACACAATTGGCTTATGCAATTATGGAGGCTAAGAAATTGCAAGACCTTCAGTCGGTACACACTGGAGACCTGGGAGAGCCAATGTGTAATTCCAGTTGGAGTTCAAAGTTCTGCAAACCGTGAGAACTGGTGGTGTAACTTCCAGCTCAGAAGTTGGCAGGCTTGTGGCCCAAGAAAAGCCAATGTTTCAGTTCAAGTATGAGGGTCAGGAAAGAATGACACCCAAGCTTAAAGCAGTCAGATAGAAGGAGTTTCCTCTTATTCAGCCTTGTTGCTCTATTCAAGTCTTCAATTGATTGGGTGATGTCCACACACATTGGTGAGGGCAATACTCTTTACTCAACCTACTGATTCAGACGCCAATCTCTGGAAACACTATCACAGACATATCCAGAAATAATGTTTGAGCAGGCATCTGGGTATTCTTTATCTGAGTAGACACCTAAAATCAGCCATCACAAATCCACCTCTTGTCAACTTGACACCCATACTTTTCTCCTTAAACCATACCTAGTATCCAAAAAAGGATAATGAATGACAAGGTCATAATTCTGCCTAATATGATATAGCTATCCTGCATAAAACTAAAAATGCACAAAATCCTCCCTAGAAAAGGAAGTAAAGTCCTTGAGCAACGTTTACTCTTCTCTTTGATATTTGATATTGTTTGAATCTGTGTCTTTGCCCAAATCTCATATCAAATTGTAATCCCTATTGTTGGAGGTGGGGTCTGGTGGGTTGTGATTTGATCATAGAGGCAGATTTCCCCCTTGGTGCTGTTCTAGTGATAGTGAATGAATTCTTGGGAGATCTGGCAATTTAACAGTGTGTGGCACCTCCCCTGCCACCTGCTCCTGCCATGTAAAACATCTGCTCCTTTATTGCTTTCCACCATGAATAAAAGCTCTGAGTTATCCTTAGAAGATGCCACCATGCTTTCTCTACGGCCTGCAGAATTGTGATCCATTAAACTTCTTATAAATTACCCAGTCTCAGGCATTTCTTTATGGCAATGTGAGAGTGGACTAATATGGAAAATTGGTACTGGGAGTGGGGCATTGCTATAAAGATATCTGAAAATGTGGAAGAAACTTTTAAAGTGGCTAATGAGTAGAGGTTGGAAGAGTGTGGAGAGATCAGAAGACAAGAAGATGAAGGAAGGTTTGGCACTTCCTAGAGACTTTTTGAATGATGGTGACCTAAATGCTGATAGTAATATGGACAGAGATGGCTAGGCTGAGGAGGTTGCTGATGGAGATGAGGAACTTATTGGGAACTGAAGCAAAGGTCACTTTTGTTACGCCTTAGCAAAAAGGTTGGTTGAATTCTACCCCTGCCTTAGGAATTTGTGAAACTTTGAACTTGAGAGAAATGATTTAGGGTATCTGGCAGAAGAAATTTCTAAGCAGCAAAGTATTCAAGATGTGGCCAGGCTGCTTCTAACAAACTATGCTCATATATGTAAGCAAAGAAACGACCTGAAACTGGAACTTATATTTGAAATGAAAGTGGAGTAGGCCGGGCGTGGTGGCTCAAGCCTGTAATCCCAGCACTTTGGAAGGCCAAGGTGGGTGGATCACGAGGTCAGGAGATCGAGACCATCCTGGCTAAAATGGTGAAACCCCATCTCTACTAAAAAAATACAAAAAATTAGCCAGGTGTGGTGGCAGGTGCCTGCAGTCCCAGCTACCAGGGAGGCTGAGGCAGGAGAATGGCATGAACCCAGGAGACAGAGCTGGCAGTGAGCCAAGATCGCACCACTGCACTCCAACCTGGGCAACAGAGTGAGACTCTGCCTCAAAAAAACAAACAAACAAACAAACAAACAAACAAAAAAAGAAAGTGGAGCATAAAAGTTTGGAAAATTTGCAGCCTGACCATGTGGTAGAAAAGAAAATCCCATTTGCAGGGGAGGAATTCAAGCAGGTTGCAGAAATTTGCATAACTAAAAGGAAGCCAAGTGATAATAACTAAGAAAGGGAGGAAAAGGCCTTGAAGACATTTCAGAGAACTTTGTGGCAGCCTCTTCTATCACAGGCCTGGAGGCTTAGGAGGACAGAAGGGTTTTGTTGGCCAGGCCCAGGGCCCTGTTGCCCTGTGCAGCCTTGGGTCACTGCTTTTTGCCTGCCAACCACTCCAGCTCCAGCCATTGCTAAAAGGGGCACACATATAGATCTAGCCACTGTTTCAGAGGGTGTAAGCTGTAAAACTTGGCAGCTTCCATATGATGTTGAGCCTGTGGGCACGTAGAGTGCAAAAGTTGAGGCTTGAGAACCCCTGCCTAGATTTCAGAAAATGTATGGAAAAGCCTGGATGTCCAAGCAGAAGCCTGCTGCCGGGGCAGCGCCCTCATGGAAAACCTCCACTAGGGAAGTGCAGAGGGGATATGTGGGATTGGAGCCCCCACACTTAGCCCCAACTAGCACACCACTTAGTGGAGTTGTGAGAAGAGGGCCCCCATGCTCCAGACCCCAGAATGGTAGAGCCATTGGCAGCTTGCACTACATGCCTGGAAAAGCTACAGACCTTCAATGGTAGCCCTTGAGAGCAACTGTATAGGCTGAACCTTACAAAGCCAAAAAGGTGGAACTTCCCAAGGCCTTGGGAGCCTACCTCTTGTACTAGTGTGTCCTGGATATGAGACATGGAGTCAAAGGAGATTATTTTCAAGCTTTAAGATTAATGACTGTCCTGCCAGGTCTCAGACATATGTGGGGGCACGTAGCCTCTTTCTTTTGGCCGATTTCTTCCTTTTGGAATGGGAATATTGACTCAATGCCTATACTCCCATTGTATCTTGGGAGCAACTAACTTGTTTTTGATTTTACAGGCCCATAAGTGGAAGGGACTAGCCTTGTATCCAATGAGGTTTTGGACTATAGACCTTTGAGGTAATGCTGAAATGAGTTAAGACTTTGGGGGACCGTTGGGAAGGCATGATTGTATTTTAAAATGTGGGAACATAAAATTTGGGAGGGGCCCTGGAAGGAATGATATGGTTTGGATCTTTGTCCTCACTCAAATCTCATGTCAAGTTGTAATCTTCAGTGTTGGAGGTGGGACCTGGTAGGTGGTGATTGGATCGTGGGGATGGATTTCTCTCTTGGTACTTTTCTAGTGGTAATCAGTGAGTTATTGTGAGATCTTGTCATTTTAAAGTATGTGGCACCTCCCCACACCTTGGTCTTTCCCCTGCCATGGAAGACACCTGCTCCCACTTTTCCTTCTGCCATGAATGAAAGCTCTCTGAGCCCTCCCCAGTAGATGCTTCCATGTTTCCTGTACAACATGAAGAATTGTGAGAAGATTAAACCTCTTTTATTATAAATTACCCAGTCTCAGGTGTTTCTTTATAATAATGCAAGAACAGACTAATACAATATTCTATTACTTAAATACTATGATGTAAAATAAACAATACTTAAATACTATGATACCAAGTCAATATATCTTATGTTACATGATCAGGGAATAAGAGAGGAAACACAAAGACTATATATATATATATATATATATAAATCAAAACACACACATATACAGAAATGCTCACATGTACACAAACATATTCATGTACACAAATATATTCATAATAAAATTAAAAATTTAAAACTTTTAAAATTGCAATCCTTGTTTCTGTAACTCTTATTTATACCTAGTTAGAGCTAGTATTTATAACTCCCTTCTTTTCTAGTCATTCTGTATTTCCTCTGTTTTCAGCAGACACCTCAGCTGATCATGGTTCTTTCCCTGTAGGGTAACCCAAAACTTCATTCCAGAAGTGTCTGGGCAATTAGTAGTCCTGCCTGGATTGGGTTGTTGTAGTTTTCCATTGACCTTAATCACAGGGCAAGTGCTATGGTTTGACTGTGTCCCCCAAAATTCATATGTTGGAAACATAATCACCAATGCAACAATACTGAGAGGTAAGACCTTAAAGAATTGATTAGGTCATGAGGGCTCTGCTTTCATGAATGGATCAATGCCATTATCATGGGAATGGGCTTGTTATAAAAGTAATTTCAGCCTTCTCTTGCTGTCTTGTTCTTGTATACTCTCTTGCCATATGATGCCTTCCTCCATATTATGATGCAGCAGGAAGGCCTTCAACTTCTATAGTTCTTTCATCTTAGACTTCCCAGTCTCCAGAACTGTAAGAAATAAACTTCTTTTCTTTATAAATTACCCAGTCTGTGGCATTGTGTATAACAGTACAAAATGGACTGAGACAACATGGTAATACCAAAAGACACTCTAAGAGCTCTCCTGTGTTCCAGACACACTCTTCCTTACCTCCATGATGGAGCAGTGGTTCAATTTCCCATTTGCAGTCAGGATCAGTCATCCCAGCCAGCACAGTGACTCCTTTCTTTGCTTGCTGATTCAGAGATGAGAAGAACCCAAAGAACCTAGGCAGTTGTCTTAACTTCCAGTTCAACTGAATCATTGTTGTGTCTCCTGGTGGGAGCATTCCTCCCTTTGAAAATAACACCATTAGCCCAGGAGAATATAAGGGCATGGGACCAGAAGCAAAAATTTTGCTTGTGGGATACTAGGGGTAATACTTAGTGGCACCACTCATTTCCACCACTTGATTCCTATACCCATGAATTCTGGTTATGTGAGAAAAAGCATCATATATTGATTGCTGATTCAGAGCACATACAGCCTTCTGGAGAACCTGCAAGGTATTGACACCTACTTTTCCATTTTCTCACTTTTTCCTTCCATGTAAACTACATGATGTGAAAATATCCTGAATTCATATATTTCTCATAAAAGGAAATGTGCGTTTTCTCTCAGTATTGGGATTATGGGGCAATTTTAGTTTTTTCATTATGTATTACTATGTTTTGAACATCTTATAATAAATATATTACTGTTATATTAGAAAATATCAATATATTTTGCAAAAAGAATAACAGGTACATGCCCTTATTCCATGCAAAATTTTATATCTAAACAACTAAATATTACAGGGAGACATTCTGACACATTTCTAAATGTTTCTACCATACATTTGCAAAATAAAATATGAGCTTACTACTATCAAGAAAATTCTCAATAAAATGCAAAAACACTTATTTTTTTTACTTCTTTTCCTCCTCTTGACACAACTGTCCTTTTATACAGAAAAAGTTATCCCAATAAAGTCAAAATAATTCATTAGTATCAAAACATTTTATTTGAGTATAGAATGAATGCCAGCGTTCAATAATATTTAAATACATACACTAATTTATACTTTTTTCCTTTGCTCCAATGACAAGTTCATTCCAGGTACTGTGTTTGCATTCAGTTATACCAAGTATACCGTCCATCCTCTTTTGAATATCTGCCTGTCATGAGTGGCACAAAGTTAGAGATAACCAGTTCTGTGTGTGTTTGTGTCATCTTTCCTCAATATCAGGCTTTTATTGATTTTATTAATGCTATTTCTTTTCTTTTATTTCTTTTATTTTTTTGAGATGGAACCTCACTCTGTTGCCCAGGCTGGAGTACAGTGCTGTGATTTCATCTCACTTCAACCTCTGCCTCCCGGGTACAAGAGATTCTCCTGCCTTAACCCCCTGATTACCTGGGATAACAGGTGCCAACCACCATGACCAGCTAATTTTTTTTGTATTTTTAGTAGAGACTGAGTTTCACCATGTTGGCCAGGCTGGTCTTGAACTCCTGACCTCAGGTGATCTGCCCGCCTTGGCCTTTCAAACTGCTGAGATAACAGGTGTGAGCCACCACTCCTGGACTATTGATGCTATTTCAATCACAAAATTCACAAGCTACATGGATTTCCCAAGGAGGCAATTCCCCTTAGTACTTTCTTTCCACTTGTTAGAGCCATGGGTACACAGGCTCAAGCCACTCCATAAGTCAGTTAATATTGCAAACCATACATAATAGTATACTTAATATAGAAGTGTTACAGATTAAACATACCATAACAAACAAAGTAACATTTAACATTGAGAGGAAGAAGATATAGGGGAAAGGGTTAACAAAAATGTCTAGGGTATATATAATACAATATTATTATTATTGGAGTCAAGGTAAACTTTCCCATTGCTCCCTGAAGGTCTGCTGAAAATTAATAAGAAAAAAGGCATACACATGTATTTAACTTGTACACAAGGGAGCCTTCAGAATGAAGACCCTAACCCACAATGAAGTACAGAAGTTTGAGGTTACAGAAAGAATGGGGTCTTGGATCCTGGCAAAACAGGTTATGTAAGGTGGGAGACGAGGAATTCTATTGAAGGGCAACAAATGTTTACTAAGGAGAATGAATGAATAGGGAACAGAAATAACCTGGTAAATAGTTCTCCTTGGCATTTGAATGAGTCTGAGAGACAGACATTATCTTGTGAAGGGATCTGTTCATGTATGGTTACATTCTTGATCTTCTTTCCTACTATAGATAATGAGATAACAGACAGGGGAGCTAAAAAACAATTGATCTCCTTGGTGGGTCAAGTAAGGATAAAGGAACTTCAGCTAAAGGAACTTCAGAGAACAACTTTATCCTATGCTTTGGGAGAGAAGATGGTGAGGGGAGGTAAGAGGGACCTTGAGGGTTCTTCAGCATGTCAGAACACCATATTATGCAATATCACTAGAAAGTAGTCCCCAATAGTATGCTATTCTGTTTGAGCATGGTTTGAACATAGAACTGTGTTCTTCTTCATCACTTATTATTAGGTGGAAAACAAAACAGGAAGAGTGGCAACAAATGCAACTCACTTTAGTTCCGCAACTTCTTTTGAGTTTTTATTATGTCTTAGATTTAGACCAGCTTTTTATTGGCTGATTTTGTCTTAAAATAATGAAGGAAATAAAAATATTTCACCCCAAAATATATTTATTTAGTATATTTTGAGATGGCTGTTCAGAAAGCCAAAAAACAGAAGTAGTCTATTAGTCCATTTTCACACTGCTATAAAGAACTGCCCAAGACTGGATAATTCATAAAGGAAAGATGTTTAATTGACTCACAGTTACTCATGCCTGGAGAGGCTTCAGAAAACTTACAGTCATGGCAGAAGGTGAAGGGGAAGCAAGGCACCTTCTTCACAAGGCAGCAGAAAGGAGAGTGAATGCAGGAGGAACTACCAAACATTTATAAAACCATCAGATCTCATGAGAACTTAGGAACAGCACGGAGGAAACTGCCCCTATGGTTCAATTATCCTCACCTGGTCTCTCCCTTGACATGTGGGGATTATGGGGATTACAATTCAAGATCAGATTTTGGGTGGGGACACAGCCGAACTGTATGAAGTAGCCCTGCAAAGCTAGCTTTCCTTAGGGAGATTTGTATCTGTAGAGAATCTACATTGATGCAGCCAGGGTTTCTCTGAGGCCTTCCCTTGTCCAGATCTACGAAAGATTAACTGAGAGTCTGACACCTTTAAAGGTCTGAAAGAAACACTTACCACCTATTCTCTCTGGGGACTGCTACCTGTGAGGTTTCATCTACATAACAAGATCACCTTTGCTAGCCTGGCCTCCTCTTTTCTCAGTACCATGACCTGTTTTGCCACTATAGCATGACTTACTAGCAACATAACCTATTTTGCCAGAATCCAAGCCCTCATTCTTCCTGTAACTTCAAGATAATATATAAGCTTCTGAACCTCATTGGGGGATTAGAGTAATCACTCCATGGTTCTACCCTGTGTGCATGTTAATAAATATGCCTTTTCTCCAATTAATGTGACTTTTATGAGTTGAATTTTCACCAAAACTTCAGAGAGTGAAGGGGAAGTTTTCCTTTGGCCCCTATAATAACAATGCTTGTTTTTTTGTAATTTGCACACCTAAGGAGCTGCTTCTAAAAACATTTTTCCATTGAGCAAGTCATGCATTAGTACTTCATTTATTTTTGCTGAGAACAACTACCTACAAGTAAGTGAATGTTTATTATAGTAATAAACAGGATAAAAACACTATTATTTGCCTCTTTTTATGAGCATATTGAGAAACAGAAAAACATTACTGGATTGGGATTCAGAGCTGATAATGAAGAAGTAAAAACAAATATAAGACAAAATTCCAGAAGTCTGTAAACTCCTGGATAAGATCTAAGTATCCATTTCTCCATTTAATGGTAAATATCTGGATTCTTACATGTTATTGGATATCATAAATTCAAGAAAACAGCATTAAAATTAAATCCATCTTCACAAAAACTAATTCATCCATTTATTTTATAAATATTTACTAAGCTTCTTCCCTATGCCAAGCTCTCTTCTAAGCACTGCAGATACAGCAGTAAAACAGAGAAAAAGTTTCCTTGCCCTCAAGTAGCTTACATACTAGTAGGGTGGGGTATGGAGACTTGTTGGCTCCATATTCAGCTGTACTTTTCCTTATTCCCTTACAGAGAGATTAGACAATAAAATAAATTGGTAAATAATCTATGTTTTATTCTACTGGCTGATGAGTGCTATGGAAAAAAGAAAGTGAGGAAGAAAGATAGTGTTGTGGGTGGTGAATCCCTATGGGCCTGCAGCAACCTCAATTCTTGTCTCCTCAGGAGAAAGAATTCGATTGAGGAGGCATAAGGCAGAAGAAGAGACCAAGGCAAGTTTTAGAGCAGGAGTGAAAGTTTATTAAAAAGTTTTAGACCAGGAACAAAAGGAAGGAAAGTACACTTGGAAGAGGGCCAGGTGAACGACTTGGAACACAAGTGCCCCGTTTGACTTTTGACTTAGGGTTTTATATGTTGGCATACTTCTGGGGTCTTGGATCCCTTCTCTCCTGATTCTTTCCTTGGGGTGGGCTGTCTGCATGAACAGTGACTGTTAGCACTTGGGAGGGGAGCATGCTCAGTATGTTCACTGGAGTTGTATGCATGCTTACTTGAGGCATTATTCCCTCAGGAGTGGAAAGTCCCTGGAAGGTCATATACCAGTTAAACTTCGCCATTTTGCATCTTAATGCGCATGCTTGAGCCCACTTGCCCAATTTATCGGGAAGATAAGATTTTATTCGGAAGCTGCTATTCATCAGTTTGAGGTGTTTCTAACTGCCTTTCCCTGGCGCCGGTTGTGACCAATTATTATTTTAGAGAAACAGTGTGAAAACTGCCCGACCATTACCTGATGGTCGCCTGATATTCCTGGTGTGTGTGTTGGAGCGAGCCCTCTCCTGTCCTACTCGTGTCTGACTAGCTACCTACCCTAACAATACGAACGGTAGAGCTTGATTTTAGCGGGTAGGTGATGTTCAGGTTGCAATTTAAAAAATATCTGGCAAACAATTTTCTTAGTCCATTTTATCAGATAGGCAGAAATAAAAATAAGTTCATGCTAAAAAATATATCTTTGTTATCCATGATGTTTAATAATTCAAATTCATTATTGTACAGATTAAGGAAATTAATCAGAGCACAGCCCTTTCTCCATAGTCAAAGAATGATAGAAAATTCAGAAAAACAATAGGAGCAATTTAAAGACACATGTTACAAGTGTTTTTCCCCTGAAAGTGACTTCTCCCAATGAATTCTAAAAACATATGAAAAACTATTTATCTTTGGGGAAGGAGCTTTAAAGCAAGTAGTTTACTTTGAGTACTAAACTCCGATTTTTTTTCTATGTTCAAATTCTTTCCTAAGGGGCCTGGGGAGTCATGCGTTACAAACCATAAAATGTTATTAAACAGGTCTTTTTTGAACCAGCTCAATGTGGCTTACTTTCCAACCTGACTCTGGTATGGCATTGCATGACAGCAGATTCCCTTATCTTAACTTAAACATTCCTTTCTACTGACTCCAAATTTTTAGGCAAAGCTTAACTCTTTCAACCAATTGCCAACTAAAGAATTCCTAAACCCACCTATGACTTGTAAGCTCCCATTATGAGCTGTCCTGCTTATTTGGGCCAAACCAATGTTTGCCTTTTATGTATTGATTTATAATTTTACCTGCAATTTCTGGGTCCCTGAAATATATAAAACCAAACTGCAACGCAACTGCCTTGGGTGCACTTTCTCAGGACCTCTGGAGACTGTTTTTCCCCAGGATATGATCACGCATACTGAGTCAGAATAAACCTCTTTAAATATATTGGCAGAATTTGGCTTTTCTGGTGTCAATTCCTTCACATTTCACATTCTTAGAAAATATGTTGGGAGAATAGTTTTACAGAGGAGCAGGAAGCTATCCGGAGAAGTATTTCCTCAGCACAAATGTCAGAGCTCCTATACTCTCTGTGTCTGTTCAGCCCAAGGACATTTAGAACAAAATTTAGAACAAAAGGATATTTAGAACAAAAAAAGAAATTACAACAAATTACAAATTTTAAAAAGTTGACATCAAAATGTCATGTAATCTAGAGCAGTTATATATTAATCTTTATGTACATTTCTAATAACACATGAACACAGTGCTATAATACTTTTGTGCTGCATGTTTTTGCCTCTGTATTTTTGATAACCTCTTTATATGTCAATAATTTTGTAATATATTTTGCTACAGAATGTATAGAATAATAGTTTTTTATTAAAATTTATAAAAATAATTTTATTAATCAAAGTTTAGAATATACCCTTTAAGCCTCACAATTCATATATATTTTGTAGTTTTGTGTTTTACACTTAGATCTATGATCCATTTTAAGTCAAGTTTTGTATAACGTTTGAGATTTCAGTTGAGATTTACTTTCTCCCTATGTATGTCCAAAAGCTCTAGCACAATTTATTGAAAAAAAATTATTCATCCATTAAATCTTTCTGTGGTTTTAAATTTATTTTACTTAGTTCTTGACTTAAATTTATTTTACGAAAATATTTTTATCTTAATTACTAATTATTGACGAGAACTTTATCAATATAGTACATAGCAGTTCTGGATATATTTTTATATTCGGCCTTGTCACCCAGGAAGTCATTTTACCATAAGGATATCTTTTATCAGTTTATTGAAGATTCTCTGCTATTATCATTTAAAAAAATACCTCTATCTCATTCTGTGTATTTGTTCCTTCTGATTTTTTTTTAGCTATATCCTGGAGCCAGTCAATTCATACTCTTTTCTTACCTAATTTCCATTTGTTTACTCCTCTCCAATATCTTAGGGAAATGGATAAATTGGCCAATCACTAATAGTCTTTTCATTTCAATCTAGTCTATGGTTTATCTGCACTATTTTTTTTCAGTGACTATATTTTCTATTCCTAAGATTCTACTTGGTTCTTTTACATGTCTATTTTACTTCATATTCTCCTGTTTTTATGTTTATAAATCTTATTCCTAACTCTTCTAAAAAAACAAAACACACCCATTCTATAGCTGCTTTCATATTGCTCTATTATTTGTAGATCCTGGTGTAATTTCTCCTCATTATTGATTTTCTATCTGTCTCTTGGTTATTCATGGTGTATACATTTTGTAACTTTTGCCTTCGAACCTGTCATTAGACATTTTTCTCTTCTGTGGGCGTTCTTGAAATGCTTCTCTAGTTATTTTTGTCTTGCTCTGACAGAATTCAAGAATTTTTGGTTAGTCTGTCATCTCGTGGTTTCCATCGTACTCATATCACAGAAAATTTGGAAATTACACCCTCGGTAACTGGCATTTCAGTCTGTTGAGGAGGACATTTTTTATCTGCCTGTGGCTTGAGGTGAGCAGCTCAGTTTTGGTCGTGACCCTAGGCAAGTGAGTTTCAGTATTCCATCAGTGAGAGAGCAGACTTTTACTTAGCAACAGGACGAGAGCCCAGTTCTAGCTTCATTTGGTGATTGGAGATTATTTCTTCAGATAGGGATTAAAGTCCCAGTTTCTAATTCCTGTATTTCATCCTAAACTCTTGGTGGTATCCTACTTTTAATTTCTGCTTCTCTCTCTTCATTCTTGAAATTCTGATGCCCCTATCTTAGGATAGACTTGTATCAAACTGACTTTTAAAAGTCTATTTCCCATAACCATTTTGCTACCATAAGAAAGTGTTATGACCATACATACTAATTACAGGTAGATAAGAACTAACATATACAGGGTTACATTATGAATACAGGGTCTTTTGTGAAGGTATGTGTTGAGGAATGCACAAAAAGGCAGGTGTCTAAGCTTCTATAATGGCTCTGCAAAGGCTCTTCATCTCACTCAGACTGAAAGCCAATGTCTTTTCACGTTTTGCACGATTAGGTCTTCTGTTACCTCTCTGACTTTATCTCCTCTTAGCGTCCCTCTGGCCCACTGTGTACCAGTCACGCCATCTTTTTTGCTATGCCCAAACACCTCAGATGCATTCCTATTTTTGGGTCCTTGCTTTTCTTTTATCTTCTGCTTGTAATGATGCTTCCCCAGGATATCCCCATAGATCATTCCTCATCTCCATCAAGTCTTTTTTCAAATATTGCTTTCTCAGTGAAGCTTCTGCTGACCTTACAAAGAGTTTCACCCCACTTAAAATTGTACCCCTTCACCACAACCCTCTATAGTCCTCTTAAATTTTTTCATAGTACTCACACTTACCATATAACACATTGTATAACTTAGTTAAAAATATTTCCCCTCCCAATGGAATGTAAGCTCTATGAGTCCAGGGATTTTTTGATCTGTTTGCTCACACTCTATTTCCAGTACCTAAATAAGTGCCTAGCAAAGAGTAGTTGTTCAACAAATATCCCCATAATAAAATAATAAATTAATGAACTACTAGAGTAAGTCCTTATTTAATGTCATTCATAGGTTCTTGGAAACTGCAACTTTAAGTGAAATGATGTGTAAAGAAACCAGTTTTACCATGGGCTAATTGATATAAACAAGAGTTAATTTCCTATGACATATTTCTGGTCGCAAATAAACATCACTAAACTTCTAAATAAAGACCTCAAACACTGCTAATATTAAACATTTAAATAGGCCAGGTGCAGTGACTCACACCTGTAATCACAGCACTTTTGGAGGTCGAGGCAGGCAGATCACATAAGCAGGAGTTTGAGAGCAGCCTGGGCAATGGGTGAAACCCCATCTCCACAAAAAGTACAAAATTAGCTGGATGTGGTGGCGTACACCTACAGTCCCAGTTATTTGGGAAGCTGAGGTAGGAAAATCACCTGATCCTGGGAGATTGAAGCTGCAGTGAGCTGTGATTGTACCACTACACTCCAGCCTAGGTGACAGAATAAGACCCTGTCTCAAAATAAATACATAAATAAATAACATTGAAATAAATGTGAGATATACATACATCTGAGAAAGATTAATGAAATTGAGTACAATAATTACTTACCTAATTATTCAAGTTCAGGGTCTTGAGCGGGTAGAACCTCTCCTGGAAGCTCAAGGCCTAAGTCAGGAACCAACCCTGGACAGGCTGCCATCCTATCACAGGGCACACTCACACAAACATGCACTCACACTCACATTGGGACTTGAGCACATGACAATTCATATAATATGCACAGCTTTGGGATGTGGGAGGAAACTGGACTACATGAGAAAACCCATGCAGACACAGGGAGAATGTGCAAACTCCACACAGACTGTGGCCACATGATATTGCTTGGCTTTGTGTCTCCACCCAAATCTCATCTTGAATTGTAATCCTCACGTGTCAAGGGAAGGACTTGGTGGGAGATGATTGGATCATGGGGGTGGTTTCTGCCATGCTGTTCTCGTGATAGCAAATGAGTTTTCATGAGAACTGATAGCCTTATAAGGGGCTCTTCCCTCTTTGCTTTCTCTTCTCTCTCCTGCTGCCCTACGAAAAAGGTCCTTGCTTCCCCTTCCACCATGATTGTAAGTTTCCTGAGGCCTCCCAAGCCATGAGGAACTGTGAGTCAATTAAACCTTTTTCCTGTATAAATTACCCATTCTCAGGTATTCTTTTAGCAGTGTGAATACGAACTAATACACCCCATCTGGGAATCGATTTTTTTCCTTATCAGTGTTATAAAGAAACCATGTTGAACAAAATGATGTTCAAGGAACTACTATATTGAGTTTAAGCTAAATTTGAGGTTTTTAAAAAAAGTTGATTGTACTCAGATGTGCCCTGTTAAGTATCAAATAAACACCTTGCTTAAAATACAAGCGAGTAGTTTCTAAGGGGAAATTGGTAGTCAGAGAGAGAGTTTCTAGGGCAGTTCACACCTGAAAAGTTCCCCACAAGCCCTATAGACCCCTCAGAGCACTTGGGCTCTTCAGCAACAGGCCTGTCAATCTTAGTGGAATCAAGGGTAATGGGCTAAACTGTGTCAAGAACACTATTTAAATGCAGTCTCGTTGTATGTGGAGTTAAGTCAATTATGTAAACTCTGTCCAGTATGAAGCTGTGTCACCTCATAAAATGTGTAGCTGCAATGTTTGTGAGAACTTGATCATTAGCATGCACTGGAGTGTTTCAGGCCTGTTATATGATGGATCTGATTATATAACAATATGCTTGCAATATTAAGTATGAATTGTTACTTGTTTCTATCAACTTTCCTAAAGCCTTATGTGGAGGATGTTTGGAAAACTACAGAGGTTATTATCATCAATTTTTCATTGTCAGTGAAAGTATTAAAGTTGAAGATAATTCAGACAAACTCTTCAAGGAATTTCAATAGTTCAGTGGATAAAGGAAGTACCAAGCATATACTGTTAATCATATCAAATGTTTTAATAATTCTATTTTGAATTGTCAACTTTGCATAAGAAATTAACTTATTAGTGACATAAAGAATGAGTAAAATGTAATCATTTGTGTTCAAAATTTATGACTGTGTAGTCCTAGACTTATTTTTTTTGCTTATTACATTTCTATAACAGTATTTTAAAGTGGGTGATATTTATCGTGCTTATCTAGAAAGGTATCAATACATTTCTTATAACTGGTATAATTGTTTTTTATAATAATACAAAATATGATCAAATATATAACATTTTGTTGTGTTTTTTTCCCAGTGGTATTGAAATTTGATTGACATGAATATATTTAGGATATAGTATATTTACAAAATGTGCTATTTAGTAATTTTAATTTTTGTCATTTATTTCTTGTGGACTCCACTTGTGGTAGCTTTAATAAAAACCATATAGAACTTCTGTGCACAATTATATCCCACAAATTTAATACATGTTTCCTCCCTGATTTTTTTTAAAGGAATCTATTAGGCCATTCCTTCATTGCTGTAAAGAAATACCTGAGACTGAGTACTTTATAAAGAAAAGAGGTTTAATTGGCTCACGGTTCTCCAGGCTATACAGGAAGCATGATGTTGGCATCTGCTCAGCTTCTGGGGAGGCTTCAGGAAACTTACAATTATGGTGGAAGACAAAGTGGGAGCTGGCATGACACATGGCCGGAGCAGCAAGATAGAGAGAGAGAGAGAGAGAAGGAGAGAGAGAGAGAGAGAGAGGTGCTACACACTTTTAAATAACCAAATCTCATGAGGACTCTCTCACTATCACGAGAACAGCACCAAGAGGGATGGTGCTAAACCATTCGTGAGAAACTGCCCCCATGATTCTATTATCTCCCACCAGCCTCTGCCTCTGACATTGGGGATTACAATTCAAGAAGAGATTTAGGTGGGGACTCAGATCCAAACCATATCAAGAAATATAATAATTTGTGCAAATTCTGGATGAATGCTAGAAAGTAGGGAACATTGCCAACAGTAACCTCAAATTTCTGAAAGTTATATAAAATACAGGACCAAGTGTAGGGGCATTGTTATCACCTTGATATGCCAAATATGCATAGGACAAATTCACAAAGAAGGCAATTCCAGGGACAAGAAAAAAACACTTGGAAGGAATTGGTTGGGAAGAATGGATAGAAAACTCAACCAGCATCAGCATACTAAGGAGTTGGCCACATCCTTCACTCTAACACTTAAAACCTTTCAAAAAACCCTTAGATAATACTGCTTAGAGGCCAAGAGTTTTTGGAAATTGGCCATGTAGAAGTCAATCTTTCTCCTAGAAAGAGATGGGATTTATAAACTGTGACTAGTACTCCTAAAACATAATACCAGAAGTCTCTGACCATTAGATCCCAAGAGATGACTTACACATGTTGTGACCCAAGGGCAGGAACTGGATGCATATATTAATCAGCAAAAGTCCATATCTCGTTGTCTAGAACTCATGTATGCATACAACTTTTTCATGGTTCTATTATGGAGTCGGAAAAAAATATCTGTCTTTCAGTGCCTTAAAAAGAGATGAAATGTAACATGCAAAAATGGAATTTTCTTATTGTCCATTGATCCTGCCTCAGGAAAGGTTAAAAAAGTCAAAATCAGAAGACTTTATTCCCTCAAAGCAGTTACCAGCATATGTCTATGAAGCTTGAATTTGGGCTTGTCTTTCTCTCTATCAGTTCCTTCAATTTGGAGGGCATAGTAAACTATTACAACTTCTGGGGAAATAAAGGAAAGAAACCTCACTAACAGAGATTTGAAAAGCATTGAAAGGAATATCTAATCATTAATATTCTATTAGGTAAAAAATAAAGGGAGATGTATAAAAACTCTTTGATGACTCTGTTTCTTTGTGTTTTGAAATTTTTATCTGATTCATTTTATAAACAGTCAATTAACTAGGTGGAGCCTAACATAGATTAGGGGGCATTCCAGATTTTGGCAAGATACTCAGCTATGAGAACACATAATAACTAAAGTAAGACCCTTATATACAGTGTATTTTTAATGAAAACAAGTATGCCAATTAATTAGGAGGTATGGTGTCATAGTGATCACACAAAGCTGAGTGGATTTTGCCTTGCACAACTCCAGGAGATGCCATTCACTTACACTGCCAGAGTCACACAACTTGGTGCCTATGGATGATGTTCCAGATAACTTAGGGCTATCATTGAAAACACAGCAAAAAGAAACCATTGAGAGTACTAGAGACTGTCCCTGTTGTGTGAATCCTTAGGCTGACAGATCCCCCCTAAATCTAGTAAAATTAAATTACATTATACATATTTTGATATAATGTGATATATGCATTCCAGAAAGGCAAAGCTCACATACTACACAATCTTTCACTAAAAATAAAAAAGGCTTATTGGAAACTAAGATAGGCACAGATGATTCAAAATTGGTGTAACTTTGTAACCAGTACACTAACAAAAATAATAACAATTTTAACCAAAAGAGTAGCACATCTAAAGAGGACAAGAGGACATTGCATCCATAAAAAGGAAGCAATTTGAAATCAGAAATAATGACATTCAGATAAAAAACAAAATAAAAAATATAAATTTAAAAATATACTCAATAACATGTTGGATATTTCAGAATATAAAATCAGCAAATCAAAGTCTAGTTTGAGAAATTATGCCAGCACTCATAAAAAATGGAAAGTATAAATAACCATTATGAATAAAAGGATGAGACATGAAAAAATAATACAGACCATTTGATGTGGTCTGGCTCTGAATCTCCACTGAAATCTTGTATTGAATTGTGATCGAAATTGTAATCCACATGTGTTTGGGGAGGGACCTCATAGAAGGTGATTAAATCATGGGGGCAGTCCCCCCATGCTGTTCTTGTGAGAGTGAATGAGTTCTCCTGAGATCTGATGGTTTCATAAGGGGCTTTTTACCCCTTCACTCTGCACTTCTTCCTGCAGCCATGTGAAAATGGATGTGTTTGCTTCCCTTTCCACCGAGACTGTAAGTTTCCTGAAGCCTCCCCAGCCATGCTGAATTGTGAGTCAGTTAAACCTCTTTCCATTTCTGAAGAGGGACATCAGAATCAGGAGGTAGCCGGGTGGATTAGCTTATTCCAAAACCCCTGTAGGCTACAGAACAGCAATGGTGGTGTAAAAATGTAAAAGTATTCTGGAGAAACCAATAGAATTGCTAAAGTCCTAGTTTTTACCTAGATAAGAGATCTAAGTGGCCACATAGGCAGTGGTTTGCCCAGAGGTTGCCAAAATCACTGTGGTGGCATCTTCGAATTCAGTACTTGTGATGGTTAATATAGAGTGTCAACTTGATTGGATTAAAGCTTGCGAAGTATAGTTCCTGGGTGTGTATGTGGGGGTGTTGCCAAAGGAGATGAACATTTGAGTCAGTGGACTGGGAGAGGTAGAGCCACCCTCAGTCTGGGTGGGTACCATCTAATCAGCTGCCAGTATGGCTAGAATAAAGCAGGCAGGAGAAAATGGAAGAGCACTTGTTGAGTCTCCTGGCCTTCATCTTTCTCCCATGCTGTATGCTTCCTGTCCTTGAACATCAGACTCCAAGTTCTTCAGCTTTTGTACTCTTGGACTTGCACCAGTGGTTTGCCAGCAGTTCTTGGGTCTTTGGCCACAGACTGAAGTCTGCATTGTCAGCTTCCCTACTTTTGAGGTTTTGGGACTTGGACTGATCCACCACTGACTTTCTTGCTCTTCAGCTTGCAGACAGCCTTTTGTGGGATTTCACCTTGTGATCATGTGAGTTAATACTCTGTAATAAACTCCCCTTCATATATGCATCAATCCTGTTAGTCTTGTCCCTCTAGAGAACCCTGACTAATACAGTACCTACTTGAATGCATTGTTCACGGAGCACCCACTCTAAGTAATGCAGACATTTATTGTAAGTGTGTAATTCAATACTCTTTAGTAGATTGATAGAGTTGTGCTAGCATCACCGCAATCCAGATTTAGAACATTTCCATCACCCCCAAAACCTCCTCATGCCCATTTGCTGCCAAGCCTCACTCCTTCTACCAGGCCCAGACATGTAGATCATGCCACAATAAATGTTAAAAAAAAAAAAAGTAACTCCAATAAAACATTATCATGTATTGCTTCCCTGTAATATTGATTGTATTATTGTCAAAAAATAAAATATTGTAAAACTGAAAAAAAGATAAAAAAGAGAAATCTCAGTGCTACAGATCAAAAAGAGGAAAGGAATGAGTGTTAGCAGGCAAGTGCTTAATGATGGGGTCTGGAGATAACTGAAACTGGAGTAGGCTTACGTTTTAAGGGTTTACTGAGAAGTGTAGAAGCTAAAATGTGTAATACCTTTTCCTCACCCATCTCCAGGTCCATGGACAACACTCCTACGACAAAAAGCAGATTAACAAGTGGAAAGTATAGCAGATTTTTTTCAATCAAAATATTACATGACATGGGAGCCTTTAGAAACAAAGACCCAAAGAACCAAGGAAAATTCTATTTTTATGCTTAAATTCAATGAAGAATGGATCATAGTGTAGAAATGTGATGGGAGACAAAGGGTATGATCTAGTGGTAATAAACTGGGAGGGACTTAGCAAGACCTATTTGTTTAGATTCTTCTTAACCTCCTTGTGTAGCATTTCTTCTTTCCTGGGTATGGGACAGGACCCCTCTGGAATGTGGGTCTTATGGCCTACTGTTATGGTTTGAACATGTCCCCAAAAGTTCATGTGTGAAGAATTTAATCCCCGATGCAACAGTATTGCAAAGTAGGACCTTTAAGAGGTGATTAGGTCATGAGGGCTCTGCCCTCAGGTATGGATGAACGCTGTTACCATGGGAGTGGGTTAGTTATCAAGGAAACAGGCTCCTGATAAATGGATGAGAGTTTGGTCCCCCTTCCTCTCTCTCTCTCTCTCTCTCTCTCTCTCATGTGCTCTCCTGCCCTTCCATCTGTAGCCATGCGATGATGTAGCAAGAAGGCCCTTTGCCAGATGCAGGCCTCTCAATCTTAGACTTCTCAGCTTCCAGACTATAAGGAATAAATCTTTGTTCTTTATAAATCTCCCAGTCTCAGGTATCCTGTTATAGCAGCACAAAATGAATGAAGACGCCTACTTTCAGGAGAGGTAAGTCAGAGAGTGACCTCTCTACATTTTATGGCTTGCTTTAGGGACTAGGAGTTCTAGTTCTATGAGCTGCCTCGTGGAAGAGGAATTCTAGTTTCTATGACCTGCATTGGGGGAGAAAGGAGGGCAGAAGAAGGTGAGACAGAACTTCCTGTTTCTCAGGCCCTTGCTTCTGAGCACCATAATTTGGGGTATTCTGTTCTGAGCCCCAACAGAACCCGTATCCCTGACACTTACAGGCATGTACACTTCTCCTTAAAACCATACAGTGATATCAAAATATTTTAGAGTCTAGGAGCAGCTTTCTTGTAAGTTATTGCCGGCTCTGTAATATAATGTCCTAGTAGGTTTTAGAATTGAATCACAGTTAGAGGTAATGTTAGAATTTAGAGAAAATTGTTAGGGTTAGGGGTTAGAACCATAAAGTTAAGAGCAGAGATAGGATTACATATAGGGACAGTTTTAAAGATAAAGTTAGGGACAGAAATAATGTTATAGATAAAGCATAAGGACATGAATAGAATTAGCATCAAATTGAAACTTAAACATAGGGTTAGCTTGAGTGAACAAAATGGGCTCACTAAGTTCCCTTCTCTCTGCTATGTGGAAGCACATATAAAGATAGAACCTCTATCAGCATGTTTTCTGGGGTAACTATAATGAGGAGAGGTTTCCCAGCAATCCAAATTGGACATGCAGTTTTATCAAGAAATTAGCATTTTTTTGTTAAGTCACTGAGTCTTTGTGATTTTTTTTTTAATGCAACTTAGCCTAAGCTATGCAGATGAATTCAAAATCTAAGAATCTTAGTAAGATGCTGGATTGAGAACACATTTAAAAAGAGGATAAACCACAGGAAAAAAAATGTATTTCCTTTCACCTCTGTGTGATTTGATTTTGGCTGAAGTGGCAGCCAACCAGGTTGTTTTATGTTATGTAGGTGGTGACTGAAGCAGCTGACAAATAATAAGAAATATATATTTGATCTCTGCACCCAGTTCCTGACACAGAGCTCCTAAGTCCCTTGGGATTTCCTGGGTGATAGAAGTGTCTTTTGTTCTAATGAAGCGACTCTTGGTGGGCTGCTTGATAGCTTCAATATGGGGGCTGTTAACGACCAAGCCATGATTAGAAGCTTGGGACTTTTGGTCCAACACCTATCCTTCAGGAAGGGGAGTAAAATTGGAAATTGAGTTAATAATTAATCATGCCTGCATGATGAGACCACCATAAAAATCACTAAACTATGGGGTTTAGAGACCTTCCCGGTTGGCAAACTCATCCATTTGTCGGGAGTACAGTGTACTCTAACTCCGTGGAGACAGAAGCCTCTACACTCAGGACCATTCTCGACCCTGTCCTCTGTTCCTCTTCATCTGGCTATTCATTGGTATCCTTTCTTTTTAATAAACTGGTAAATGTAAGGAAAGTGTTTCCCTGAGTTCAGTGAGCCAGTATAGCAAATTATCAAAGCTGAGGAGAGAGTTGTGGGAACCTCTGATTTGTGACCAAGTTGGACGGAAGAGTGGGGTATCCTGGGCACTCAATATTTGCAACTGGCATCTGGAATGAGGAGCAGTTTTGTGGGACTGAGTTGTTAAACCATGGGGTCTGTGCTAACTCTGAACAGTGTCAGCACTGGAGTAAATTGTAGGACACCAAATTAGTGTCTGCAGAGAAGTGGAGAATTTCTTGGTGTGGAAACCCCATACGTTTGGTGTCAGAAGTGGAATTTTCTAGAAACAAATTATAGTTGTGGTGAACCTTTTCTACTCAATTAATACATTTTTATGGATGTTGAGATTCCCTGTCAAAGATCTTGCCTTCAGGAAAGAGGTGTTTATTCCCAGGTGCTCAGATGTTGTGAGTTGATAGCTCACAGCTCTAAGTCCTCTTTGGGAGTTGCCTTTCTTGAAGAAAGAGGCCTGGCATAAGATCACATATTTCTTTTGGGGACAGTGGAGGTGTAGAGGCCTGGCCCTCTGATATGGTTTAGCTGTGTCCCCACCCAAAATCTCATATTGAATTGTAATCTTAATAATCCCCTTAATACCCATGTATCAAGGGAGAGACCAGGTGGAGTTAATTGGATCATGGAGGCAGTTTCCCCCAGGCTGTTCTTATGATAGTGTGTGAATTCTCATGAGATCTGATGGTTTTATAAGTGTTTGGTAGCTCCTACTGCTTTCATTCTTCTTCCTGCTGCCCTATGAAGAGAAGTCTTCCGCCATGAATGTCAGTTTCCTGAGGCTTTCTCAGCCATGTGGAACTGTGAAGCAATTAAACCTCTTTCATTTATAGATTACCCAGTCTTGGATATTTCTTTATAGCAACATGATAATTGGCTAATAAACCCTCTCACCTCAACTTTTAATAATTCTGAAGGTTATCCTAGATTCAGAGCTCCCTATGGGGCTCTGCTAAGTGTGATACCATTTTTTGGTGTTCATTCCTCTTTATTGTCTTGCCTGTGGTATTGTAATCTTTAAGTACATGCATAATTAGTCAGCAAGAGTGGTACTTTCTGCTGTGTTTGTCTCTGTGAACGTCTTTCACAAGATTCAATTTAAGTTTCAAAGAAAATAACATGGAGTGCTATGTTTTCCCCTCTAAAGGTGAAGGGGAAATAAGTCCTTATTGTAACTCTATCACAGTCCAACTTCTACCTCTGCCCAATCTTTATTTCTTTCCTTCTCCCATGCATAAAGATCTCAAGATCACTTCCCAATAAACATCCTGCACACTTTTCTCCATCTGTGAATTTATATCCCAGGGGACCCAATCTATGTCTTAGAACTATTTATGTTTTGAGAGTGCTATAGGTCACATAATATTTGAGAACCACTATGAAGCCACCTATTCCTGTTGATATACAAAAATATCTCTTTCTAATATAATCAGTTCTCTAGGTTAGGAGTCCCCAAACCCCTGGCTGAGGACCAATACTGGTCTGTGGCCTGTTAGGAACTGGGCCACACATCAGGAGGTGAGTGGTGGGCCAGTGATCATTACTGCCTGAGCTCCTACACCTGCCAGATCAGCATCATTAGATTCTCATAGGAGTGCAAACTCTATTGCGAATGACACATGTGTGAGATCTATGTTGCACATTCCTTAGAATCTCACTGATGCCTGATGATCTGACGTGGAACAGTTTTATCCCGAAACCATCTCCCAACCTCACCCCACCATCTGTGGAAACATTGTCCTTCAAGAAACTGGTCCCTAATGCCAAAAATTTTGGGGACTGCTGATCCAGGTGACAGATGGGTTTACATATGTCTAGGGGAGAATACATAAGGAAAAAAGGGCCTCAACCTTGGAAATTGCATTGGCCTAAGTGGGAGCTGGGAAACCACATGGATAAAATAAACCTATTGCTACTTGATGGCAAGAAGCATTTTTCTTTCTCTCCTCAGACCATGAAGACCTTCTAGAGCTACAGACTGAGGCAATTTAGTGTTCTTCTGCCCTCTTCCCTTCCACTGGTAGTAGTGACTCCAAGACTAGGCCATCAAGAAATTTCAGCCTCTCTCCATTGCCTCGATGATGGGCTGGAGTAGTCCCTAGCTCTAGAAGAATAAGATATTTCTGGTCATGGGTAGCAGTAAACCTACTTTTTCAAGTGGCATTTCAACGTTTATCTCTTGACCCACTCATAGGAACCGATCTACTCAGAGTAGCAGAGAAATGAGGTATTGCTGCTTTTTTTCCTCAGGGAACTGATGTCATGCCAGTATTGTCTAGGCTCACCCAGCATCAAAAAAGCATATATGTTGAAACAAAAGGTCAGTGTATTTTGTCATCCCTGGTTCCAGGTATGGAAGAAGAGAGTTGTTTTAGTATCATGTCTCTAAAGCCAGTTGAGATAAGATATAAATTAACATTCCACACCTCATGAGTGAAGAACTGGGAGTTGTAAGACCTAGTTTGGCAACTGGAACAGATACCACAATTCTTGCAAATTTTTTTCTTTTCTTATCTTTTTTTGAGAGTGTCTCACTCTGTCTCCCAGGCTGTAGTGCAGTGGCATGATCATGGCTCACTGTAGCATCTACCTCCTGGGCTCAAGCAATCTTGCCTCAGCCTCCCAAGTAGCTGGGACTACAGGCATGCACCCCAGTGCCTGGCTAATTATTTTTTTATTTTTATTGGAGATGTGGTCTTGCTGTGTTGCCCAGACTGATCTGAAGCTCCTGAATTCAAGTGGTTCTCCTACTTCAGCCTCCCAAAGTGCTGGGATTACAGGCATGAGCCACCAGGCCTGGTACTAGCAAATATTAATACTCAATGAATACATGTTGAATGTAGAGATGCTGCTAAATGTTGGAGACAAAACCATCTACAGAATAAACACGGTCCTTTTTGTCCTTGAGGAGCTTAGATTCTAGTGGGAATAAGCCAGTACTGACAGCTATAACAAGGAGAGCATGTGAACCACCCCAGTCCTTGCTCAAGTAAGGAAGGCAGAACAATTTGGGAGTGTGGTTATTTTGTTCATGAGGAATTGGTGATGCTGTTGTTGATATTGTTTTTGTCATTCACACCTCTTGTTTTTCCTCTGATGCTGTAGTCTTTGAGTACCCATATCATTACTGAAAAGAAAGTGATCTTTTCTGGTTGCATTTGTCTTTGTCAACTTATTTTACAGGATTCAACTTCATTTTCTATGAAAATGAAGTCAAGTGGTATATTTTTCCCTTGAAAGATTCGGGGGGAAAAAAGACATGTGACAGATTAGCCAACATTTAATAAACTTAATAAATTAATAGGAAGTCTCACAAAACCTGTAGTGGATAACATACAGGAATTAGGAATAAGACAACACTTTGCAACCATTCACAAAAAATACCATTTGACAAAGGAGAAGAATTACAGAAAATAATATAAGGCAGTCTGTTGCACGTGTCTTACACAGATATACATATATAATAATACATCAAAATGATTTGATGGTAAATTCATCACCTTTACATTTATCACATGGACTTCTTTTAAAACATTTATAAAAGTTTGTAGATTTAACATTGAAGGGTAAGATTTATATCCAAATGAGTATATTTGTTTCATACCAAACTGCACAGAACTTACGAATAGCACACAATTTGAGGATAATTACCATGTTGGGTACTATTAAGTACTACTACTTGATGACATAAGAATCATTAACAAATGTGCTGTAAGCTATTATCATTCAACTTATTGCTAGTACTTTCGGAAATCTGTGGTTTATATTTTATTTCTTTGTAAAACATGTGCTATGAGCTTGCCCTGATAGTTCAGAAATCAGATGTTTCCAATTTTTTCTAACACTCACACTACTTCAGATCTGAATGCATGGTCTTTTAAAGGATTGCTGAAGGATTTTCTTCAGTCCTTCTTCCATCAGCTATTCTGCCCTACACTAATACAAATCGATGGATTCATGCAACATACATGGCATACATGCAGGGCACCATCTGTATGTGCAGAACTCATGCTAAATGCATGCTGTGTTTCTTCAGACATTTTCATTTCGGTAAGAATTAAATCATCTCATTCTGTTTCATATAATTATTTTAACATGCACTTCAACAGACCTAACAGGCAAGGCAGGTAGACTTGACTTTCGTGTTATATTTGGGCATGCTCAAGCAATTGACTGATGTTTGGCAGTGTTGCAAATCAAATAGAGACTGTATGAGTTTCCTCAAATACAGCAGCTCTTCCACTGCCCCTGTGGCAGACTATTGGATTTATCTATGCTGTGTGTTGAGAACACAGACCAGGGGTTTTAGAAATTCAGATTTTTCATTAACCAATTTTAAGATACTGAGAGGCACCCTCTCAGATGTGTAAGTAACTGTCAAGTGTAAGAACTAGCATCATAAATTCTTCGGAAGTTTATCCACAGTTGTGTGAAATGGACACATACGGAAATACTGTTACTAGAAACACTTGTATACTCTGCACACAGCATAGACTGAATGGTCTGACTTTAGCAATGCTTGAAAACCTTTCACGGTTTAGAAACTATTAAAATGCTACTGAATTCTTAGAGAGCAGCAGGCCCACGAAAGAAACGATGGCCAACACTTATTGTAACACAACACTATATTTTAACAAAGATTTAAACTTCTGGTACGTAATTGCAGTGCAATGAAGAGCTTGCCACTTTCACAAATTAGCTGCAGCCTTTTCCTGCACTAGAGAGTTTGGAAGGATCTGAAAATGAGATAAATTTTGCTTAAAATCCAAATGGAAACTCTGTATTTCTGTAATTCCTAGAGTTCGGTAAAAGTGTCTTTTTAATTACTTTTTTTTTTTCCACATTCTAAGGGCCCAATTCTGTAGTCCTTAATCAAGTAAAACTTCCAAAGTTTCTACCATCTCTTCTTCCAATACAAGTTTTACTCAAAAATGGACTGCTAAATTAAGTCCTATAGATAGAGGTACCATAATTAAGAAAATATTTTAATAAGGCTCAAAATACTAATTTCACTTTGTGTGAAGCACACAAATTTCCAGGATGCTGAGATCAAAACCCAATTGATGTTGAATCCTGGATTGGGAAATAACTCTGGGATTTCATTTCCCAGTTTAATCATAGAATTAGGAATTTACTAAGGACCAGAATGAAAACACTAATTTCAGTTTGCTTGTTGTAATAGCCAGAATTTGAACATTGTCTTTAAGAAGTGAAAAGCTATTTGGTGTACTATATCTCATCATCCTTCCACTTCTGTAGTCCTGGTTAACCAGCTGCTATGTTAAAATACCACTATGTTTAGGGACAGACATTGCAGTAAATACCGACACAACATTCTGACAATGTCAAATTTTGCCCCTATATGAACAACAAGACTAAGTTCTGCCTCTGACTCACTGACAGATGTATCAGAAAGCAGAACCTGTCTTACTGTGTTTATATGTGTAGATGAGCAGAGCAAGAATTTAAAGTGTATATTTACTGTTAACCCGGAACAAATATCCACTGATTTTGTTAATTTAGGTGTGGTTGAAATATAACCACTGTCATGTGCCTCATTCTGGTCACCTGCAAATGCCACCTGAGATGAACATGAACATTGCCATATGCACAAAAGAGAGAGAGAAAGGAAGGAAGAAAGGAAAGAAAGGAAGGAAAGAAGGGAGGGAGGGCAAAAATAAACATTTTATTCATCAAACAATCAAAATAAGTTAGTCTCCATCTACTATAAACAGTAAATATAGAACCCTAAATCTCACTAATGTAAGCATGATTGTAAAGTACAAGGTTGCAAAGCTATATGTAAAAACACCTTTTTTCAGACAGCAATATTTACATTAGTTAAGACCAACAGAAAAAGAAGAAAATTTTCCTACACGTGTAGCTTGTACTGTAGGAAAAGACTGTGCTGTTCTTTCTCACACACTACTAATCCTTTCGCTAACCACACTGGAGGGATTTACTGGTAACTCTAAATTCTCAACTTGCATCTCTATACCGGGCTCATTGTCACTGGCTTTCTTGATCACCGGTTCATTGGTATGCCGATAAATGTTAACATTAAGCTCCCTCCCTGACAAAGCAGTGGCGGCAACTCTTGGAATTTGCCTGACAGGAGGCTTTTTCTCTACCTTATAATTGCAGCGCAAATAGTTGGAGAATGCCCTTCGGTAAATTTTGTTGAAGAGAGTATACACCAGAGGATTGATTCCTGAACACACATAGCCAATCCAAACAAACACATTCAGAAGCTTTTCCATGAGCTTTTGGTTACAGGACTTCTCACAAAGAACCGACAGAATATTGGTAATGAAAAACGGGCACCACATGATCAGAAACACAAAGAAAACAATCCCAAGGACTTTCGAAGCTTTTCTTTCATTGTTGATAGCCTGCATGGTGCCCCTAGGACGTCTCTCCTTCTTCCTTCTTCGGCGTGCGTTCTGGTCTTGGTTAGGGTTTGCAGCGTTCTCTTCCTCGGCCGTATTCCTCTTGCAGCACTTCAGGAAATCCAGACTTAGTCCAGGCGGTTCCTCGGTGTGGCCGTGCAGTAACATCAAAGCTTGTCGGCGAAGAACGTAGATCGTCAGGCAATACGTAATCACCATAATCGTCAGCGGTATGAAGAAAGCTACGAAGGACCCGATAAGAACGAAATTTGGGTCGTTGAGCACGCACGTCGTGTTGTTCACGAACACCTTGTCTTCGTCCCTCAGTCCAATCACAGGGATAGGAACTGATACACCTAAAGGAAGAAAAAAGGAAGGGCGTTGTTATAGAATACTGAAGGACTGAACAGATGTATTCAATGGCATACATTAATTCGCACTTTACGGAAGGAAATTCAGACCTGATATTTGTTGAAAGCTATTCACTGCATAATCGATAGTCACATGAAACACTAGCAGTATGGCATCAGAAAATGATGGTGCTTTTCATGTTAGGAATGCCTTCTCCCTAAATTCTATAGAAGGCATGGAATTACCCTCATTGATATTAACTATATTAGAGACAGGGTTGTGTCAAATTTGTTGGATTTCCAAGAATCGTCCTGGCTCATAGAAGGCACTCAATAAATATTTGTTGGATCAATGAATAAATTAACATCTCTACTTGATGACATTAATAAAGTCAATCATTCTTTCTTTAGTATATCATCTTCCAAATTCAATAAAAATGAGACACATACCACCTGTCATAGTAATAATAGCCTATTAGGGTTGGTTGGGAAGAGTCTGACTACTATGAAATAGTATGAAATACTAACATACTATGAAATACTATGAAATAGTCAATAAGCAGAGACTGAAAGGATTATCTTTTTAGCAAGGATTTTTGTTTGTTTGTTTGTTTGTTTTATTTTGAGTCTCTGGGCATAAGCAATGTTTCAAAGTCAAGAGAGGGTGAAATGTAGAGTTGGGAGAGATGCAGTCCTCCAGTTTCTGTGTGGAATTCTGAGCTTTTGTGTTTTTAAGAATACTGAGAGGTAGTACTCTAGAGAAGCATTTCCTTCAATAAATAGGCCCACAGTCAGAAAATATCAATGAGGAGGTGGCAGAAGAAGGTGATTTTGTGCCTGAGCATAAGAAAGAAATCTGGAAACTTTCAGAAATAACCACAGTAGGTCTTCAAGAGGTCCTGCATCAATACATAGAGCTAAATAGATAATAAACAGAGATAGAGATTGCTATCCTCTCTTGTGTCCACAGGAAGTCAAAGCCTGGGAAGTTCAGATTGTACTTGTGGGATTCCATCAGAGATTATTAGGAATCCTGGGCTGGTAGGTGTCTACATGAACTGTGAGGGGAGACAGAAAAGGATTCTCAGAGATCCTTGCTGACCTTAAGGAACACATGAGTAGTTGTGGCAAATCTGAAACAGAAAGTCCTTACCAGTTGTGTTAACATGCCTAGTCAGGTATAGAGTGTCTGGCTGGATGATCAAGAGGGAAAAAAAATGGGTCAATGCTTCTTTGCTAGAGCTTGCTGAGAATGCTGACTGATGTTTAATCTCTCGGAACACACAAGGGAGACAGTGTTTTGAAAGTGATCTTTAAGTCTTCTTCCTCAGACATGGAATTTCTAAAATGGCTGGCCTTTTCCTAGAGTAGGAAGCCAAGTAACAGGATGAGGAAGCCACACAGACACGACAAGACTTCCCTGGGTATTGTTCCATGCCTATCTATAGATCTGAACCTAGGCACACCATTCAGGAAAGTAGGAAAGACTGAAAATGAGGAGGCACTGCAAACAATAAGTCTCCTCAAGTAGTGCATGGCCAGATCCTAAAGAAGAGACCTTTGCACCTGGACGGGGTGGAGTGGCAATTATTAGAAGGAGAAAAGAGAAAGTGATTTTTCACCAAGTTTGATGAAATGCCTAGGGAAATTTCAACAGGAATTTGGGAATATAGAGTATAGCAGAACCACACAAAATATATTTCTTAAGAGTTAAAAAAAAAAAAAAAAGTTAAGAACGCTGCCAGACTGTGTTGTTAGAATCTTCATTTGAAAAATCATAAATGTAAGGCAATCTCTATAAAGAGCGCAGATCAAGCATGCCCTAAGGACATCAGTATTGGCTTAACCTTAATAACATATTTTAGTGGCAGATTAGTCTGCAGAAAGTTAATATAAGATGTTTAAAAGAAAGAAGAGTTTCTTTAAAAAAATTTACAAGAGAAAATGTTAGAGGGGGAACTTATACATTAAGAGATACTTAAAAGACCTGTCAAGTAATGATAATATGTGGAACTTCTTGGGATCTTGATGAAAGCAAAAACATGTTAAAATTTTTCATAACACAATTAAAAATCTGAACAATGACTAGCCTTTGGATGATATTAAATAATTATTGTTCATTAATTTTTAGGGGAGGTGTTGATATTGTGGTTATATAAAAAGATAGCTCTTTTATTTTTAGATGTGCATACTAAAACACTTAGGGATGAAGTATTACGATGTCTGGAGTCATTTCAAAATAATACGGGAGAAGTGGATGAAAGTATGGATGAAACAAGACCGTCCACAAGCTGATAAATCTTGGAGCTGGATGATGAGTTCACGAGCTTTATTTTATAATTCTACTTTTGTAATCTTTGAAAGTCAACTACTAAACAGAAAGCTTAATAATTTTTTTCAACCAAAAAAAAGAGAAAAGAAGACATAGAGGTCCTTTCTGAAACAGAGTAACATCACTGTTAAACCTCAGATTTTAAAAACTCTCCAAAACTGATTGGCCACAGTTAACCCTGGAAGTGATTCCTTCCAGAGCAAAAAAAAAAAAAAAAAAATTCGGATCCCTAAGTAGAAACATTCAATCGCCGGTTTGAAACAACTGCAGGGAAGAAGGCCATTTTCTGACAAAGTGTTGGTAGGAAACTCCGTGATACCTTTCCAGGTTCCTTACAGCAAAAGCAATAAACGATGCAGGAGTGGTGTTTCCCTCTTCAATCTCCTACCTTGCCAACAACCCAACACTAGATACCACAGTGTGGGGCTAGAAACTCAATCTGGGGAATTTGCTTTCCCTGGAAGCATCATGACTCAGGCATGTACCTTCAATTTCCCACAGGAAATGCTGCATATATTCTAAGTATTCATAGACACACTTGGACGTTTCTGGGGAAGGCCTCACACACAGGCCATAAGATTGGTGGAAGTTGGTATCATTCAGGGACTAACTCTGGAGATTAGTCACTTCTATCACAATGTTAGCTCACTTCTATTAAATGATGTATTCACTTGTCTAAGGGACTCTTGAGCCTAAAGTAGGCCTTGTCAAGGGACAACAAGAGAGGGTAGCAAAGTCACTGTAGATGAGCTGAAGCTGTTATTGGGTAGATGAGACCAGTTTTATCCCTGGCATCTATTTGTATAATATTCTGTGCATTGAGGAAAGGGTGATTCTAATAGCTGCTATTTATTGAGTGTGTCCTTTGTGCCAGGCACTGAACCATGCATATTACTGACATTACAGATGTAGAATGTATTATCTCAATTTGGTTAAAAACTTTATAAGACAGGTATTACTTGGCAAAGTAGCTTAACCACTTTACCAAATCTGCACTGTCATTCATTTTCTTTTGTTTTTAGAAACCATGAATGCAATCAACAAAACAAGAAGAAATTCAAGTTATTTCAAACATATGAGGAAATTATAAAAAGCAACAACACAAGCAGCATTAATAACAATATATGTTGTACACACTGTCTTATTCAGTACTTTAAAAAAAAATAAAAGGTAAGTGTCAGTAGTTCTCAAGGTGTGGTTCAAGGACCCTAGGGGGCTCTGAGACTTTTAGAAAGCTTGCTAGGTTTTCCTTTCCTAACTGTCTTTAAAACTGCATTTTCTTCATAAATTTCAACCACAACAACATATCACAACTGGTTGAATGTGGATACATATATGAGAACCTAGCTTTCTTTCTGTCAAACAAGATATTAAAAGAGATTTTCAAAACTGTAGACCGGGTGCAGTGGCTCACGCCTGTAATCACAGCACTTTGAAAGGCTGAGGTGGGCAGATCACCTGAAGTCAGGAGTTCAAGACCAGCCCGGTCAACATGGTGCCACTCAGTCTCTACTAAAAATACAAAAATTAGCCAGGGATGATAGCATGTGCTTATAATCCCAGCTACTTGGGAGGCTGAGGCAGGAGAATCGCTTGAACCCAGGAGGCAGAGGTCACAGTGGGCTGAGATCTCGCCACTGCACTCCAGCTTGGGTGACAGAACAAAATTCCATCTAAAATAAATAAATAAATGAAACAATAAATTTTCAAAACTATAAAATAATGCGCCTGTTTTCTCTCTGATTTGTTTTGGAGATTATAGTTTTCAAAAATATGTTTTTATGTTAACCTTAGATGGGTTTATTATTATTATTGAAAATAAAATTATTCCTAAATATTTTAAACATTTCTCAGTTTTAATTTCTAATACCATAAATATCAATAAATATAAGCCACATAAGCAAAAACTCTTTTGGAACCCTCAATTATTTTGAAGCGTATAAAGGGGTCCTGACACCAAAGAGCTTGAGAACTGCTGTTCTACGTTAATGCATTAAGTTATTTAAGCGCTAGAGAGTTAAGTTCAGCAAATGTGTTTGTTTGTCTTAGCATTTTTATTTCAACCAATAGTAATTCATGTGATATTATCATGTCTGGTAAATATAAATAACAGCAATACTGGCAACAAAACACTTTAAATTCATCATCTCATTCATTTTTATAAAAATTCTGAAAGGCACACGTTGTTTTATGAAGTTAACTTCAGAAAAGTTAAATAAGTTTAGCAAATATCATGAGGCAATCTTCAATATTTTTGAAATTCCTGATTTGGCCAAAGAGGAAAAGTAGACATGAACTACCATTGAAAATATCAGGTGTCACTAACAATAATTCCAATAATAATAACTACCTTTTACTGAGGGCTTATTTGTCACACACTAAGCCACATATTTCATAACTGTTATATACTTTTATATATATTTTATTCAATCTGGACAAAAAAACATAAAAGAAATTATTAGATGGAATCACTTTTCTGAGTTTAACTTCAATAAGTCTGTATCATCTTCCTTAGAATTTTAGAACCAACAAAGATAAATTATAATTCATGTTGTGCTGGAAATCTTAGGTACTTCTTCAACTAATAAACTGTCAAATATATTTCACATGCATTATCTAATTCAGTTGTTGCAAATCTCTGAAAAGTGGTTATTATTTATTAAGGTTACTTAAACTCTGAGAGGAAGAATGCCTTCAGTAAACATATAAGAGTCTTAGCATTTTAGAATATTAAATTCAGTAACATGGTTAAAGTTAAAGCTTTACTGAAAATATCATATGTTACTTCTACTACTATTTTATTCAAAATATAATGTTACCACTATTATAACTACTACTGCTATTACAACTACTTCTACTATCATTCGTTAAGTACTTATTATGATGCTTACTGACTCTGATACTTTATCTGCATTACATACTTTACATGCATTATCTCATTGCAACCTCTTAAAAGCCCATTAGTTGATGAAGTTATTTTACTGCAAAAGAGGTAAGTTCAGAGGATATATAAAAAGGTTTACATTATGTCTTAAAGCCTTGAATTCAAGCAACACAGATCAGTTCTCTTCAAACCATAAGGTCATATGCCAATGATTCTAAGAGGCACATTTCTTTCAGATTTTAACATCTTTGAAATTGTGATGCTTCATACAACCCATAGTGTCTTATAATCATTGTTGGCCAGACAGTAGTTATTAGATAGGTGTCATTGTCAGTACATGTGTGAAACTGGTCTGAATAATTTCTTTTGACATCTTCTGGTAGGATCAAAACTACCAGCAGCAAAATTTGCAAAATGAGTGTCAGCCACATGACAACAATTCAGTGTAAGTGAAAAGTTATGTCATTACAGACAAAGGGAAGGAGTGTTCTGAAGAAGACATCCGCAACAGTTTCAAATGCCACATAGAGGTCTAGAATTTGAAACATTTTCTCTATCTTCGAAAATAAAAAGGTCATTGGTGATTATAGAGAGAACAATTATAGTGAAGACAAGAAACAGACTGCCGAGAGATGAATAATAAATCGTGATACAAAAGAGATTATAGAATACATTTCCTAGAACAGCTTGATAAACATCAAAATGAAAACATAGGGAAATTATTGTTAACCTGCAGGGTTATCTGTTTCTATGGGTTATTTTGCATGGAGAGGAAATTTATTTCAGACTGACAGGAGTTCTTGAAGGCTGGTGATGCTGCAGTCATTGTCATTGATATGGCTCCTGGCAAACCCATGTGTGTTGACAGTATCTCACACTATCCTCCTCTGAGTCATTTTGCTGTTCATGATATGAGATAGACATCATATCATGATGATGTGTCATCAAAGCAAGGGACAAGAAGGCTGTTGGAGCTGGCAACGTCACCAAGTTTGACAGAAAGCTCAGAAGTCTAGATGAATATTATCCCTAATACCTGCCACCCCAGTTTTAATCAGTGGTGGAAGAATGGTCTCAGAACTGTTTGTTTCAATTAGCCTTTTAAGTTTAATAGTAAAAGACTGGTTAATGATAACAATGCATTGTAAAACCTTCAGAAGAAAAAGAGAATGTTTTATGGATCCCCTTTTTTTTTGCATGTGGCAGTTTTAAGTTATTAGTTTTTAAAATCAGCACTTTTTAATGGAAATACCCTGACCAAAAATCTGTCACAGAATTTTCAAACTCATTAAAATAAAGCTTAATAAGAGAAAAAAAGAGAAATATCCAAGGGTGTCATATCAGATAACATGGAGGACAGAAGATAAAATCATCTTTAAAAAGAATAAAGTAAAAACTAGAGCAACAAACGCACATCTGTCAACCCAGAATTTTATGTTCAGTGATCATATACTTCATAAATGAAGGTAAAATTAAGACTTTTTCACATCAACTAAAGCTGAGAGAATTTGTTGCCAACAGAACTTCATTAAAAGAATGCTAAGAGGACCAAGACGGTCGATTAGAAGCAGCTGTAGTCCACGGCATTCACAGAGAGGAACAAAAGGGGTGAGTGAATACAGTATCTTCAACTGAAATATCCAGGTACTCACTTTAGGACTGATCAGGAAACAACTCAACCGATGGAGAACAAAGAAAAGACAGGTGGGGCAACGGCCCAACTGGGAGCAACACAGAGCCAAGGGAACCCTCACATCCAGTCATGGGAAGCGATGAGTGATTATGTGACCGTGGGAAACCATGCTTCTCCCACAGATCTTTGCAACCCACGAATCAGGAGATCCCCTTGTGAACCTACGCCACCAGGGCCTTGGGTCCAACACACAGAGCTGTGTGGAGTCTCAGCAAAGCAGCTGCTCAGGCAAACACAGAGACCCAGGGGCTTTACATGCTCTGACCCCAGGATCCCCAACAAAGGTGTCTGCAACTCAGGCAAAGTGGGTGGTCTGTACATACCACTCGGAAGGGGGCTGAATCCAGGGAGCCAAGCAGCATTGTTCTGCGGGCCCCACTTCCATGGCATCTCACAAGATAAGAGTCAATGGTTTGGAATTCCAGCCAGCCACCAGCAACAGGGTGGAGCCTGCCTGAGATAGCGCATTCCTATACAGAAACAACAGGCAAGCTAAGAGCCAAAGAATTAACTTCCATTCACAAGTGCCAAAAAAAGAATAAAATACTTAGGAATATAGCTAATAAGGGAAGTGAAGGACCTCTTTAAGGAGAACTACAAACCACTGCTCAAAGTAATCAGAGATGACATAAACAAATGGAAAAACATTCCATGCTCATGGATAGAAAGAATCTATGTAATTAAAATGCCCATAACTGCCTAAAGTTATAGATTCTATACTATTCCCGTTAAACTACCATTGAAATTCTTCACAGAATTAGAAGAAACTTTAAAAATTCATATGGAACCAAAAAAGAGCTCAAATAGCCAAGGCAATCCTAAGCAAAAAGAACAAAGCTGGAGGCATCACATTACTCAACTTCAAACTATACTGTTGGGCCACAGTAACCAAAACAGCATGGTACTGGTACAAAAACAGACACATAGACCAATGGAACAGAGGCGATCTCAGAAATAAGACTGCACACCTACAGTTATCTGATATTTGACCAACTTGACAAATACAAGCAATAGGGAAAGGATTTCCTGTTTAATAAGTGGTGCTTGGAGAACTGACTAGCCATATGCAGAAAACTGAAACTGGATCCCTTTATTACACCATATACAATAATCAACTCAAGATGGATTAAAGACTTAAATGTAAAACCCAACACTATAAAAACCTCAGAAGAAAACCCAGGCAATACCATTCAGAATATAGGCACTGGCAAAGATTTTAAGATGAGGACACCAAAAGCAATTGGAACAAAAGCAGAAATTGACAAATGGGATCTGATTAAACTAAAGAGCTTCTGCACAGCAAAAGAAACTATCATAAGAATGAGCAGACAACCTACAGAATGAGAGAAAATCTTTGCAACCTGACAAAGGTCTAATATCAAGAGTGTACAAGGAGCTTAAACAAATTTACAAGAAAAAAACAACTCCATTAAAAAGTGGGCAAAGGACATGAACAGACACTTCTCCGAAGAAGCTATTCATGTGGCCAAAAAAATATATGAAAACAAGCTCAACATCACTGATCACTAGAGAAATGCAAATCAAAATCACAATGAGATATCATCTCATGTCAGCCAGAACGGCGATTATTAAAAAGTCCAGAAACAATAGAGGGTGGTGAGGTCGCGGAGAAAAAGGAACACTTTCACACTCTTGGTGGGAGTGTAAATTAGTTTAAGCATTGTGGAAGACAGTGTGATGATTCCTTAAAGACCCAGAGGCAGAAATACCATTCGACACAGCAATCCCATTACTGGGTATATACCCAAAGGAATGTAAATTGTTCTGTTATAAAGATACATGCATGCATATATTCATTGCAGCACTATTCACAATAGCAAAGACTTGGAACCAACCGAAATGCCCATCAATGATAGACTGGATAAAGAAAATGTGGTACATATGAACCATAGAATACTATGCAGACATAAAAGGAAAGAGATTATGCCCTTTGCAGGGATATAAATGGAGCTGGAAGCCATTATCTTCAGCAAACTAACACAGGAACAGAAAAGCAAATACCTTGTCTTCTCACTTAGAAGTGGCAGCTGAATCACAAGATCACATGGACACATAGCTAGGAACAATACACACTGGGGCCTGCCAGAGGGTGAAGAGGGAGGGCATTAGGAATAATAGCTAATGGATGCTGGGCTTAATACCTAAGTGATGGGATGATCTGTGCAGCAAACCACCATGGGATGCGTTTACCTACGTAACAAACCTGCATACCATGCACATACATCCCTGAACTTAAAATAAAAGTTGGGGAAAAAAAGAATGCTAAGGGAAGTTCTTCAGGCTGTTGAATATGATACCAGGTGGAAACTCACAACTACTGGAGGAAAGAGGAGCACCTGAAATGGTAAACATGTAAGTAAACAGACTACTTTTTATTTTTTCCTAAATTCTTAAAAGGTGTGTGAGGTTTTGAGGCACAAATGAGTTGATTTTAAAGTTGTGTCTATGGCATTTGCAGCAATAGCATACATGACAGCATTAACAAAAAGAACACGCTTGAAAAATCAAATTAAACATTTTAAGTTTCTTACATGTCTAAAATCTAAAGTGGAGAATTAGTACATTATTAAAATTGAGGATGCTTATGAGATAAGATATCTGATGGCAATCCTTAAATCCACCTAAGTCAAATAAAAATACTTAAAAATACATAGCTAAAAAGTCATTAAAGGAAGTAAAATGCATTGCTAAAGGTATTTGGTAAGCAGAAGAGAAGGCAGGAAAAGAGAAACAGGAGAACAAAAATTAAATGAAGCAAAAAGAAAATGAATAGCAAGATGTCAGAGTTAAACCTAGTCATATTGATGATTACACAAAATGTAATTGATCCAAATAGTTTAGTTAGGAGGCAGAGATTTTCAGATTAAGATAAAAGAGAAAGACGATCAGTTGTCTTAAAAGAGGCAAACTTTAAATATGAAGACATATGTAAGTACAGAATTAGAAATTATGGAAAATTATATATTGTATGAATAGTTATTACAAGAAAGGTAGCATGGCTATATTATTGTCAGACAAAGTGTATTTCAAGACAAGGAATATTAGCAGAGATGAAAGGGAGTATTTACAATAATAAAAGGACAAATTCAAAAGTAAGGCATACCAATCCTAAATGTGTCTCTCCCAATGACACAGCTTCAAAATATTTAAAGCAAAATCTACAGAACTAAAGGAAGAAATGAACAAATCCCCAATCATCACTGACAAACATTCCTTTCTCAGTAACTGTTTGAAAAAGAAAGTAAAGATATAGAATATATAAACACTGTCAATTAGACGTGATTGATATTTACAGAACACTACACTGAATGCTTCTGAATATACCTTCTTTAAAATGTTCACATGGAATGCTTATCAAGATAAGTCATATGCTGGAGCATAAAATATCTCTCAATAATTTCTAAAGTCCGAAACCTTATATAGTATATTCTTAGCAACAGAATTAAATAAGAAATTAATGACAAATAAGATATTGATCACTCATTTCCCACACCTCATCTAAATAACTGGAAAATCAAATTACAAACATCTAAATAACTCATGTGCCAAAAAAGAAATCACAAGCAAATTTGGAAAAACGTTTGAGAATAATTTGTTGAACACACAGCATATAAAATTTGTGGGTAGGGCAAAAGCAAAATTTAGAGGATTTTTGTTTTTCTTTTTTGAGATGGAGTCTCACTCTGTTGCCCAGTCTGGAGTGCAATGGCGTGATCTTGGTGCACTGCAACCTTTGCCTCCTGGGTTCAAGTGATTCTCTCTGCCTCAGCATCCCAAGTTGCTGGAATTAGAGGCACCCGCCACCACTCCTGGCTAATTTTTGTATTTTTAGCAGAGACGAGGTTTCACCATGTTGGCCAGGCTGGTCTCGAACTCCTGACCTCATGTGATCTGCCCACCTCAGCCTTCCAAAGTGCTGGGATTACAGGCATGAGCCACCACACCCAGCCTAGAAGAAATTTTAACAGTAAATGTCAATATTCAAAAAGAAGAAAGAATGGTGAAAATTAGTAATCTAAGTTTCTGCAGTAAGAAACTTGAAAAAAGGAAGAGGAAATTACATCCTACATACAAGGAAAGAAACAGATAAATGAGTAAAAATCAACAGAAGAGGAAACAGATACATGATAAAGAAACCTCACAAACCTAAAGTTGGTTCTTTGCAAAGTTTAATAAAATGGATCAATCTCTACCAAGACCTCATTTCCTTGGTAGAGGTAGACACATCAAGAAAAAGGAAGGAGAAAGAACACAAATTACCAGTATCAAGAGAAAAGAGAGTACATCACTACATAACCTACAGATATTTTTAAAAAGAAATACTATGATCAATTATGATAAGTTGCATGATCTACTATCTCATGTATAATGTAAGAACAATACAACAGCATAAATTCATTTACACCCCCAACATATGCCATTGTTTTCATATAATTTATTTCTAAATATGACATAACACCACAATACTTTGTTATAATTTTTTTCACTTATTACTAGACTTTAAAAAATATAAGAAGGGATGTACGCTTTCTATATGCTTCAAACATTTTATGTCCTCAGTGTGTCTTTCCTCCCTTTCTGAGATCAATGCACATTAGAGCGCTTGCCAGTGTCCCACAGATTGTTGATGCTTTGTTCATTTAAAAAGTAAATCTGGCTGGGCACAGTGAATCACGCCTGTAATCCTAGCACTTTGGGAGCCTGAGGCGAATGGACCACTTGAGGTCAGGAGTTTGAGTCCAGCCTGGCCAACATGGTGAAACCCCGTCTCAAATAAAAATACAAAAATTAGCCTAGCGTGGTAGTGTGTGCCTGTGATCCCAACTACTCGAAGCTGAGGCATGAGAATCACTTGAACCCAGGAGGCAGAGGTTGCAGTGAGCCGAGATCATACCACTGCACTCCAACCTGGGTGACAGAGCAAGACTCTGTCTCAATTGAATAAATAAATAAGGTAGATAAATAACTGAATAAATAAATAAGGTACGTAAATAAATAAGGTAGATTTATTGAAATATAAATACCTTATTGAAATACAATTTACAAGCATATAAAAACACACAGATTTCAAGTATACATTTACATGAGACTTTACAAATGTATATATCTGTGAAATCACCATCCCAATTGAAATATAGGACATTTTCAAGCCTGCAGAAAGTTTTCTTATCTTCCTAGCTAGTCAATTTTCCCCACCCCAAGAAATGACTATTTAGATTCTTATCAGTATAGGTTTACCTGTTTTAGGACTTTACATAAATGGAATCATACAAGATCTACACTTACATATCTGTCTGCTTTTGCTCATCATAATGGCTATCACTTCACACATATTTTTGGTTGTGTCACTAGTTTTTCTTTCTATTGTAAATATTATTCCTTTGAAGGAATTGTTGCTTATCCTTTCACCTGTTGATAAACATTTGAGACATTTTCAGTTTGGGATTATTATGAATAAAGTAATTTTAAAAGTAATGACAGGATTTTTTTGTGTGTAAACATATATTTTCGTATCATTTGGGTAAATGTAAGCAGTGGAATTGCTGGTTGATAGGGTGGATGCATGTTTAACTTTCTAAGAAACTGACAAAGTACCATTTTGCGGTCCCATCCACAATGAAAATTTCAGTTGCCACTAATTCTTGACACCTCTTGGTAGTGTTAGGCTTTTCAATTTTAGCCATTCTAGTGGTGTGAAGCCAGTTCTCATTGTGGTTTTAAAGTTGCATTATCATCATGGTCTAGGACACTGAACAATGTCTCATATACTTACTGCCATTTGGATATATTCTGTTATAAAATGTTCAACATTTTTCCCATTTTCAGCTGAGTTGTTTGACTTAATTTTTAAGAACTCTTTATATATTTTGGATACAAGTCTTTTGGCAGATATATCTTGCCTATATTTTCTCTGAGTCTTTGGCTTGTCTTTTTTATTTCCTTAATATTGTCGTCTTTCAAAGAGCAGTTTTTAATTTTGAAGTTCAATTTGTCAACTTTTAATTTCTTTATTTATGTGTTTTGTTTCCTATTCAAAGCATATTGGCCTATGCAAGGTTATGAAGATATTCTTTTATATTCTATCTATAATAATTTTGCTTTTAGATTTTATATTTAGATGAATGATCTGGCTTAAGGTAATTTTGTATATACTATGAGGTTGAAGTCAAGGTTAATTCTTTTATACCAATTTGTACATAAGTCTCAGAACATTTATTGAAAAAGCAATTTTTCTTACTTAATTGTCTTGGCACTTTTTTTTGAAAACTGATAGTTTATGTGTGAGTATATTTCTGGACTATTTTTTTAAAAATTGCATTGATTTATTTCTTTATTCTTGTGCCAATAACCACTCTCTTGATTACTTTAGCTATATTGTATGTCTTGAAATCAGATAAATGCTCCTAGTTTTTTTTCTTTGTTTTTTTTTCAAAATTGTTTTAACTCTCCTAGGTCCTTTACCTCTCCTTATAAATTTTAAAATCAGGCCGGGCACAGTGGCTCACACGTGTAATCCCAGCACTTTGGGAGGCTGAGGCAGGTGGATCACCTGAGGTCAGGAGTTTAAGACCAGCCTGGCCAACATGGTGAAACCCCGTCTCTACTAAAAATACAAAAAAAGTAGCAGGGTGTGGTAGCTGGCGCCTGTAATTCCAGCTACTTGGGAGGCTGAGGCAGGAGAATCGCTGGAACTCAGGAGTCAGAGGTTGCAGTGAACCGAGATCACGCCACTGCATTCCAGCCTGGGCAACAGAGTGAGACTCTGTCTCAAAAAAATTAAACAAACAAATAAATAAACAATAAAATCAGTTTGTCAGTTTCTGAAAGTAGCCTGATGTGATTATCTTTGGATTAATATGAATCTATAGATTAATTTAGATATATTAATAGATTATATTTTAATTTTTAGATTTTCAATTCAAGAACATGTAATTATCACTCCTTGTATTTATTCTACTTTAATTTCTGTAAGCTATGTTTATATGTACAGAAGGTTCTCACATATTTTCTAAGGGTACTATATTTTTTATGATACTATAGATACATATTATTTAATTTTTTGATTATTTGTTGTGAATATATGGAAATACAATCTATGTTTGTATGTTATATGATCTGTTATTCAGAAAGCCTGCTAAATTACTTACTGATATTAGTAGAGTTTTCATTTTTGTAGATTGCTTAAATTTCACATAGACAATTATTTTATCTTCAAGTTAAAAAGTTTTGTTTTCTTTCCAGTCTTTTTTACTTACTTATTTAATTTTTTGCCTTATTGTGTTGCCTATGAATAAAAGTGAAACAAAATGGAAAGGAAGAGAAAATTGAAATTGCTCTTCATCTACTAAGGTAACTAAATGACATTTGAAACCCTCTCCAAAAAAAGAATTCAGATTCAAATGCTTCATTGGTGAATTCTGTCAAACATTTAAGAGATAAATACTACCAATTTTACGTGAACAGTTTCAGATAACGGAAAAGGAGGATAGATTTCTAACCAATTTTATGATTTTAGCATAACTGATATGAAAAGCTGATAAGGACTCTGCAAGATAAGTAATTTATTGAACAAAATCATTTATGTACATAGATGCACAGATCCTCAGTAATATATTAGGAATTGAAATCCATCAATATATGAACAGTATATCATGATGGGGGTTTAATCTCTAGATTGTTCCCCAGAATGCAAGGATGTTTCAAGAGTGTATACCAGTCAAAGAAATTATCCACATTAATAGGATAAATAAGAGAAAAAAGTATACTATTAGATCCTCTCAATAGAATTTAAAACATTATTTATCAAAAGTCAGTATCTATTCCCGATAAAAATTCTCTGAAAACTAGGGACAAAGATACTTCTTCTGTTGATAAGAAGATATACTCTTATAAAAAATCAACAGCTATTGCCAGACTAAATTATGATACATTGAAGGATCTTTTCCTATGATGAGGACATACGATATGTATTTATATTTAGATTTAACAGTCTCTCTGTGGTTCCCTTTCTTCCTGAGTTCCCCTACTAATTTTCAATTTGTGTTTTTGATTGAATGCATTCTCCAACCTATCCTAAATCTCATTACAAATTTTGCCTCAATCCTAGGCTAATCTTTAAACTCCATAGGCACAAAGGAAAGATGGGAGGAACATGCTAAAAAGAAGCAACTAGAAGTCAAGAAAACTGAAAAGAAATGTCAGCTGTTGCACAATGTGGGGGACACAGGTTTTATAGTTTGAGTCCGGAAAGTTAAATACCTGCTAGAAGAAATAAACAATAATCTTCACAATAAGAAACAAACTCCAGAGTGTCAATGTATAACAATGTCCAGTTTTCAATCAAAAGTTATTAAATAAAGACAAAGAAACAGAAAGTGGGAACCATAAACAGTAAAAGGGGAATTTAATATAAATAGACCATGATTGGTCACAGATGTTGGATTTAAAGATCCAAATGTGAAAACAGGTATTTTAAAATATATTCCATAAGTTCGAGGCAAATATGGTATTAATGACAGGAAAGACAACAATATCAATAAAGAAATGGCACATATAAAAAGACCAAGTGAAAGTTATAATGTTTGTAAAATTACATTACCAAAATGGCAAAAAAAAAAAAAAAAAATCACTTGATGGGACAAATGCAATTTCAAAGGCTAAAAGAATCAGTGAGTAGGAAATAAAATGATACAAAATATGAATTAAGCCTGAAACTTATGAGATAATACTAAGTGGCTTAATATATGTATAATTTGGGTCCCAGACAGAAAGGAAAGAAAGAAGCAGAATAAATGTTTGCAGAAATAGTGGCCAGTAACTTCACCAATTTGTGAAAAAGTTTAATCAACATTTTCATAAAGATGAATGAATTCCAAATAGAATAAACGGGAGAAATCACACCTACAAACATCACAGTCTGCTGAATTTAAAAGAGAGTAAGAACATTTAAAAAGCAGAAGTAGGAAAAGACATATTTCATACAAGGAAACAATTATATAATTATCAGCTCATCTCAAGAAAATATGAAGGAGAGGACATACTCAAATATCAAATTCAAAGTGCTGAAACAAAATAACAGTCAACCAACAATTCTATATCCAGTAAGACTGCCCCTCGAAATTGAAGGTGAAATGAAAATACTTGTAGATAGTGAACATGAAATTATTGATTGCAGATATGCACTATGAGAATTGTTAATGGAAGTCCTTCAGACTGAAAGGAAATGACATGAGATGGTAACTCACGAAAACCAGAAATAATGAAGGGAACAAGAAACGGTAAGTGAATATGTGGTTAAGTACAATATAAGGTATAACTCTTTTTATTTTACAAAGATGCTATTTACTGCAAAAATTACAACGTCTGTAAGTGGCTTTATAATGTAGACACATGTAATATATTTGACAACAACCCACAAATGATGGGAAGGGGTAAATGCAACTATACTCTTTCAAAGTTCCTATATTTCTTGTTCCAAGAAGTAAATAGAGATGAACATTTAGTATAATAGGATAAGTTATAGAAGCATACTATGTTTTCTAGCTCAATAATTTAAAAAATAATTCAAATATACCTAAAATGCCAATAGTGGAATTGAAATTGCATACTAACAAATTTATTTATAATGATAAAAAGCAGAGAGTGGCATCTGTGAAAATGTTAGAGTAAGTCCCTTCAAAAATTTGCCTCTCTATAAAAGCAACAGAAAAATTGGAAAAATAGATTCAATATCATCAGAACTATAAAAACTAACCCAAAACTTGCAGCAACACGGGAAACATTCATTCAAGATAAATGTCTCAATATCACTAAGAACCGTTCCCTTCCCATCCCCTGCTCTCCAGATCAGAATCAGTCTTAAAAAATAACAGCTGATCCTCCTGGCACTGGGGGTAGGAAAATGGAGAGCGCTGAAAGCCATGCACCTAAAAAATTGTCATTATTTGACTTTTCTGGTGGTGTCCTGGAAGAACCAACACAAAAGGCTTATTTCATTTCATCTGACTTGGAGTTCAACCAGTGCTAAAAACTTCTCCTTGAGGAGCATTTCTGGAAAACATTTACTGGCAAATGTTTCAACATTCCAGCTGCCTGAGGAAATTATTTACAGTTGGAGAAAACAATAGACTAAGCAAAATGAATAAAAGGAAAAAGTGAGAAATAAAATGTCCAGAAAGGCTTTGAACAGCTCCAACATGATTGTTCATAATCTAAAAGGACACCTGCATGTGTAGGATTGTATGCATTCCCCAAACAGTTGGATTGCTTAGGAAAGACCTGAGAAGTCCTTAGGCTCTCACTTCTGTCTGAGCTTGAATCTCTGTGCAAGTAAGGGAAGCCCATGGCAGAATTGCATACTGATTGGCTGAATGTTGAAGATGTGCCCCAACAGCAACACAGAACTCATTGGCAACAACAGAGATTTATTGGTTCCAGGCAATTAAGGTAATCTCTGTCCAATTATCAGCTGGCCTCTAAGCTAGTGGAGCTGAGATTTCATTGATAAAGAATATATACTCTGCAGAATCACCTCAGGAAAGTCAGTAAACATAACTACCACAATAAATAGTGAAAACAGCCAATCCTGGGGAATGATGAGAATCTAATTTCCAGAGTTATCACATTATAATATTTCAATTGTCCAAGTTGCAATAAAAATATATGAGAATTTCAAAGAAATAAGAATGTATGGCTCTTACATAGGAAGAGAAGTAATCAGTAGAAACTGTCTGTGAAAACGTAGATATTTGGCTTACTGGAAAAAGACGTTAAGTTTTTTTTAAGTTAAGTGATTTGACTCAAAAGGAGCCAAAAATATTAAAATTCTATAAGCTTGATAATGGTATTTCAAAATATACAAAGCAGAAATAGATAGATGTACAAAGATAAATAGAAAATTTCACGGCCGAGCACGGTGGCTCACACCTGTAATCCCAGCCCTTTGGGAGGCCGAGAAGGGTGGATCACGAGGTCAGGAGATCAAGACCATCCTGGCTAACACTGTGAAACTCTGTCTCTACTAAAAATACAAAAAAATTAGCCGGGCGTAGTGGCGGACGCCTGTAGTCCCAGTTACTCCGGAAGCTGAGGCAAGAGAATGGCGTGAATCCGGGAGGCGGAGCTTACAGTGAGTTGACATGGCTCCACTGCACTCCAGCCTGGGTGACCGAGCGAGACTTCATCTCAAAAAAAAAAAAAAAAAAGAAAAAGAAAAAGAAAAGAAAAAAGAAATTTCACTCAGATTGGTACAGCTAATGCACAAGGTTCCCCTTATCCCCAGTTCCCAGTCAAGGATTTATATTCCTAGGAGAGGCACAGCATCAGCATTTTTCATCCTACTACCAGCTACCTGTTGCTGAGGATAATATCTGGGTAAGTGTAGCTGAGAAGTGGGCACTCTACTTTTCTGCTTGATCTCTACTCATACAGTAGAAGCTCCAGCTTGGGTATGGTGCTGCTGAAAATACTGGGTCCCGAATTGCCATTTTCCCACCTGATAAGACAGGGATTCATGTCAAGAGAAGCAAGCCTAAAGACCTATGGCTACTGCCTACCCCTTTCACTTAGCACTCAAATTCTAGATTGGGACTATTACTCAGAGATAATAACATCATTACAACATCTACACATCTAGGAAAGTCAATTAACTAAAAGTTGGAAAAATACAAAGAGATCCACAGATAAACTAGTCAAAATACTGAAAGCCAATGATATGGAGAAAAATTGGGGAACAACAAGGGTAAAGGACCCATCACTTACAATAGAACCACAATGAAATAAACATCTTTTTTTGTTTGTTTGTTTGTTTGTTTTTCCAGAGTCTCACTCTGTCGCCCAGGCTGGAGTGCAGTGGTGTGATCTTGGCTCACTGCAACCTCCGCCTCCTGGGTTCAAGCAATTCTCCTGCCTCAGCCTCCCCAGTAGCTGGGATTACAAGTGCCCACTACTACCTCCAGCTAATTTTTTGGGTAGACACAGGGTTTCACCACATTGGCCAGGCTGGTCTCGAACTCCTGAAATCATGATTTGCCCACCTCGGCCTCCCAAAGTGCTGAGATTACAGGTGTCAGCCACTGCGCCTGGCCAACAGCTGACTTTTAATCAGAAACAACAGAGGGTGGAAAGTAATGGGATAACATATTCAAAAATACCTAATGAAGAAAAACGAAATTTCAACCAAGGATCCTGTATCCAGCAAAGTTATTTTTAAAAACAAAAGCAACATAAGCACATTCCCTAAGAGAATTTTACTAGCAGACCTACCTTACAAAAATTACTAAATGAAGTTCTTGAGCAGAAGGCAAGTGACCCCAGATAATAATACCAGTATAAAAATACAAGGAATATCTATAAAGAAATTTTTAATTATAGAATACAGTATAAATACATACATTCTCCTTTCTTGGCTGATTTTAAAAGCAATTGTATAAAAAAGTGTACAATTGTGAAAGTTGCTATAATCAAAATGGATTCATTAATATTAATGAGACCCTGACAAATAGAGCCAGGAAAGGCCATGAAGAGAGCATTCTTATGTTGGTATATCTGATAACAAAACTATCACAAAAGTCTGCAAAAACCATCACAACTTTACACAAATAAATACTTATACAGCATCATCTACCCAGCAACTATCTGTCTAACCTCAGACTGGCATCATTCTTGTTATTAATCTTTGTAGACAAGAATAACTATTTCAAAACAATTATGTAATCCTTCTCATTGTTTCCTTTAGAAACCTTTGTGTTTGTTCATCTCATTAAATATGCACATTGTTTACTATGGTGTGCATATTCCCATTGCAATGCTGTATGCCCCAATAAACATCTTTTCTTTTAGAGAGCTTCTCTTGGTTTGTTATTTAAGTTGACATAATGTATGCTTGACTATATACCTTATAGAAATGTGAACACATTTGCCAATGACAGCTAAACAGATGTAGGTGGGGGCAAAGCTATAATGGGCTAAATAAACGATTCTAGATGGTAACTTGAACCCATAGGAAAAAATACTTTTAGATGAACCTTTATACTGGTTTCCATAGTAGCTGTACTAATTTACATTCCCACCAAAAGTGTACAAGGGTTGCCTTTTCTCCACATTCTCAGCAATATTTGTTATCTGTTGTATTTTTGGTAATAGCCATTTGAACAGGTATCAGATGTCATCTCATTGTGGTTTTAATTTGCATTTTCCTGATGATTAGTGATGTTGAGCATTTTTTTTATATGTGCCGGCCGTTTGTATGACTTCTTTTGAGAAATATCTATTTATATCATTTGCCCATTTTTATTCGTATTATTTGTTTCCTTACCATTGAATTGTTTGAGTTCCATACATATTTTGAATATTAACATATTATCAGATGTATGGTTTACAAACATTTTCTCCCATTCCATAAGTTCATTGTGAGAAACAGTATGGAGGTTTTTAAAAAATTAAAAATAGGACTAATACATAATCCAGTAATCCTACTACTGGATATATATCTTAAGGAAATGAAATCAATATGTTGAAGAGACACCTGCACTCCCATGTTCATTGCAACATTATTCACAGTAGCCAAGATATGGAACCAAACTAAATCTTCATCAGTGAATAAGTGGAAAAAAATAAACTGTGGAATATATACACAATGAAATATTATTCAGCCTTAAAAAAGAAGGAAATCCTGTCATTTGTGACAACATGAATGAATCTGGAGGCCATTATGCTACATGAAATAAGCCAAGCACAGAAAGACAAATATCACATTATCTCATTTGTATGTGAACTCTACAAAAGTCTAACTCATAGAAGCAGAGAACATAATAGTCGTACCAGAGGTTAGGATGATTTGAATAGATGCTGATTCAAGGATACAAAATTTCAGTTAAAAAAAGGGGGGTGGAATAGGTTCTAGGAATCTATTGTATAACATGGTGACTATAGTTAATAGCAATGTATCGTATACTTGAAAATTGCTAAGAGAGTAGATTTTAAGTGTTCTCAGCACAAAAAGGATATGTATGTGAGGTAATGCATATTTCAATTAGCTTGATTTAGTAATTAGACAAAATATACATATTTTAAAAACATGATGTACATAATTAATATATATACTTGTTTGTCAATTAAAAAAGAAAAACAAAAGAAAATACTTTTAGGTGAATAAAAATAAACACACAGCATACCCAAACTTACTGGATGCAATTATACAGGGCTTAGAAGTTTATTTATCATTTTAAATGCCTGTATTAAGAAAGAAAAAAGTCTCAAGTCAATAACCTGAGCTTCCATCTAAGACACTTGAAGAAGAACAGCAAAATAAACATAAAGCAAGATGAAGGAAGAAACTTATCAAGATTAGAGCTGAAATTAATGAAATAGAGAATATCAAAACAATACAGAAAATTAATGAAATTAAAGCTGATTCTTGAAAAGATGAACAAAATTGACAATCTTTTGGTTAAGAGGTTGACCAAGAGATGACAGATGATAGATAGATAGATAGATAGATAGATAGATAGATAGATAGATAGATGCTTAAATTATTAGGATCAAAAATGAAAGTAGGGACATTACTGGTGAACTTTCAGAAGTAAGGCTGATAGGAATACTATTAACCACTATATGGCAATAAATGAGATAACTCAGATAAAATGATCAAATTTTTGGAAAGATGCAACCTACCAAAAATGACTCAAAAACAGACAATGTGACTAGACATATACCAAATAAACAGACTGATTACTAACTCAAAACTATGCACAATGAAAAGTTCATAACTTATGGCCATAAAGATAACTTTACCAGTGACAAAAATTTAAAGATATAAAAAGTTTAAAGAAGAAATAATACCAAGTCTTCCCAAACTTTTCCAAAATATTGTAGAGAAAGAAACATTTCTTAACTCATATTATGAGGCCAGAATTACCCTGATACCAAAACAAGATGAAGGCAACACAAGAAAACTATGGATCAATATTTCTTAGGAACATGGACACAAAAATACTGACCAGAACACTAGTACACTGAATCCAGCAACATATAAAAAATTATGCACCATGATCATGTGGGCTTTGTCTTCGGTATGCAAAGTTGGTTTAACACCTGAAAGTCAATTAAGGTAATGTACCATATCAATAGAAGTAAAAAACACATGATCGTCTCAATAAATACAGAAAAAGCATTTTAAACATATCTACTTCCCTTTTATGATAAAAATCACTCCTCGACATAGAAACTCATCAACTTGATAAAGGGCATTTATGAAAAATCCACAGCAAACATCTTACTTAATGGTGAAAGACTCAATGCTTTTCTCATAAGATAAGGAGCAAGTCAAGAATATTCACTCTGGTCCCTTTTATTTATCGTTGTACTAGAGGTTCTACAGAGGGAAATTAAGCAAGAAAAAGAAAATGCAGCTAGATTGGAAAGGAAGAATTTAAAACTATCTTTGTTAGAAGATGACATGTCTTGTATATAAAAATTCTAAGAAATCCACTTAAAAAGTATTAGAACTAATAAATGAACTCAGAAAGGTTGCATGATATAAAATAAGTATGCATTAATTTAATTATATTTCTGTACACTTGCAATGAACAATCCAAAAATTAAATTAATAAAATAATTCAGCTTATAATAAAATTGAAAAAATAAAAGTACTTAGGGATAATTTTAACCAAAGAAATGCAAAACTTGTGTTAAGTGTTAATATATTTAAATCTATAAAACATTGTTGAAAGAAAATAAGGAATTTAAGTAAATGGAAAAAAATCCTCATGTTCATGGATTAGATTTGAAATAGTTAAGATGACAACACTTCCCAAAGTTATCTAAAGACTCAACAAAATTACTATCAGCATCCCAGATGACTTCTTTGTAGAAATTGTCAAGCCTATTATAAAATTCATACGAAATTGCAAAGGACCCAGAGTAGCCAGAGTAATAGTAATCTTGAGATAAAAGAGCAAAATATGAGGACTTGCACTACGTGATTTTCAAACCAACTACAAAGCAGTGGTATTCAAGACCATGTGGTACTGACATATATATATAGACATATGGATAAATGGAATAGAATTGAGAGGCTACAAGTAAACACATGGTGTCTATGTAACTGATTTTCAACAGAGTGTCAAGACAATTCAATGAAGGAAAGAATAGTCTTTTCAACAAATGGTGCTAGGGTAACTGAATATCAACATGCTAAACAATCAAATCATACCCTTATCTTGCACTATTCCCCCCCCCGAAAAAAAATACCTCAAAATAGTTCAAAGACCTAAAAGTAAGGGGTAAGACAGTACAACTTTTATATGAAAACATAGGACTAAATCTTCATGACTCCAGATATGACAATGTTTTCTTAAATATGACACTAAAAGCACAAACAACAAGGTAAAATAAAGACTTTACCAAAATTAAACAATTTTACACTACAAATGATACCATCAAGGACAACTAAAAGAATGGGAGACAATAATTTCAAATCATTATGTGTCTTTCATCCAGAATATTTTTAAAAATCCTGACAATTCAGTAGTAAGAGATCGATAACACAATTAAAATTGAGCAAAGGATCTGAAAACACATTTCTCCAAAGAAGATACGCAGATGGCCTATATGTATGTGAAAATACGCTCAACATCATTAGCTATTAGGGAAGTGCACACCAAAACCACAATGAGATACCACTTTACACACAGTAGGATGAACACAGTCATAATTATAGACAATAACAAGTATTGACAAAGATGTAAAGAAGTTGGAATCCTCCTGCATTTGGAAAACAATTAGGCAGTTACTACTCTGGCAATAGTTGGGATTTCATATAGTTGTAATCATGTAATATGATTCACGTGACCCAGAAATTCTCTAGTTAAATACTCAAGAGAATTAAAACAGGTATTTAAACAAAATATTTCATTAGTTTTCATAGCAGCATTATTTGTGATAAAAAGTATTGGATACAAGCCTACATTTGATCAGCAGAATGAAAAAAATAAATTGTGACATATTCTTACAACAGAGTACTCATTCATCATATAAAAACAATTATAGATACAGGCTCCAACATGAATAAACCTTGAAAACATTATACTAAGTGAATATGCCAATCACATAAGACTACATATTACATAATTGCAACTATATGACATCCCAACTATTGCCAGAGTAGGCAAATCTGTAGAGATAGTCAATTAGTTCTTACTTAGGCATGGGGTTCTGGGTAAGTAAGGTAGTAATAGCTAAAGGGTATAGTATTTGTCTTGCAGTGATGAAAATGTTTTAGAATTGATGATGGTCATATTTGCATCTATGAATATATTAAAAATCATTAAATCGTATGCTTTAAATGGGTGAGTTGTATGGTTATGTGAATTGTATCTCACTAACAATGAAAAAGGAAAAAGGAAAAAGGGAATTCAATACTAGCAAATGCTACAATACAGGAAAATCGAAAACATTATGGTATTTAAAAGAAGGCAGATAAAAAAGGTCACATATTGTATGATTTCATTTACAAGAGATATCCAGAATTGGCAAATCTGTAGAAATAAAGAAGTTGCTAGGAGTTAGGGAGAGGGGAAGATGGAGAATGGCTCCTAATAAATATATTTTTAAATTTTTTAGTGTCATGAAAATGTTCTGTAATGAGACAGTGGTGACAGTTGTATAATATTGTCAATATACTAAACACTACTAATTATAAACTTTATAGCAATGAGTTTTATGATATATAAATTATATCAAAATACAAAAAACGAAGGCAGGAAAGGAAGAACAGAGGAGCAATAAAGATATAAAATGAGTAGAAAATGAACACCTAAAATAAGCAAATCAACCACATTAAGTGTAAATTAACTAACTACTCTAATCAAAAGATATTTTGTAGTAGCACAATTATAGTTTATAGTAGCACAATTCACAGTTGCAAAAATATAGAACCAGCCCAAATTCCCATTAATCAACTGATGGATAAAGAAATTGTGGTATATATATACGATGGAATACTACTCACCCATAAAAAGGAACAAATTAATGGCATTTGCAGTAACCTGGATGGAACTGGGGACAATTATGCTAAGTGAAGTGAAGTAGCTAAAAAATGGAAAACCAAACATTGTATGAGCGAAGCTATCAGGATGCAAAGAAATAAGAATGATACAATGGGCTTTGGAGACTCAGGAAAGGCTAGGAGGGGAGTGAGGGATAAAAGACTACAAATTGGGTTCAGTGAATACTGTTTGGGTGATGGGTGCACCAAAATCTCACAAAGCACCACTAAAGAACTTACTCATGTAACCAAATACCACCTGTTTCCAAAAACCTATGGAAATAAAAAGTTTAAAAAATGAAAAATATATTGTTGAATTAGATAAAAAGTTTTAATAAGAGATTCTCAATTCTAAGCTGCTCACATACAATATATTTTAATTACAAAAAACCTATAGCTAAAAATAAAAAATTAAAATATATGTTACATAGAAATTATATGCATAAAATGTTATAGTACATATATTAATTTCAGACAAAATATATGTAATAAAATGAATATTATTAAAGACAAAGAGAGATATTTATAACCATAAATGGGTTAGCAGCAGAATGATATAGTAATTAAAAACATATATTTGCACCAAATAACAGAGCTCCAAAATACATGAAGCAAAAACTGACAGAATTTATGGAAAAAATAGATAATTAATATATATAATTGGAGTTTTCAATACTAAACTCTAAGAAATAGAATGAAATAGAATAGAGTGAAGACAGAAAAGCAGAAAATATATAATAAACCTAAATAGCACTGTGAACAAATTGAATATAGTTAACATTTATACAATGTTTTATACAATAGCAAGACACAATTCTATTCAAGTGTTGATGGCATATTAATCAGGAAACACTGGAACATATGCTGGGATGCAAAACAATTCTAAAAAAATTATGCTTTAATAGGGATTGAAATCATATACCATCTGTTCCCTTCTTACTGTAGAATTATGTTGGAAATCAATAACAAAAGATTCTGGAAATAGCCCCCATATTTTCAAGTGCAATTGGAACATTCTTCAATAAAAATCTTTGGTTTAGATATTTAAAGTATTAATAAAGTTAAAAAGATTGAAAAAATACAGTGTGTTGCAGACAAAAAAGTATTTAAAGGAGACATTAACACAAGATACTTGGGAAACTCCCATGTATTAGGATGTTAAATGACACACTTTTCAGTGGCAAGGGAAATTAATTATTTGGAATTAAATAAAAATCAAAAGATAATTTATCAGATTTATTGGAAGGTTCTAAAGCAGCTCAAAGCAACCAAACACAATGTGGTATTCTGGATAAGATATAAAAAATAATAGTGGACATTAATGAAAAATTTTGTAAACTTTTAAAAAAATTTATACTTTATAATACTGTTTCACAATATTGATTTCCTATTATTGATAATTGTACAATGGGCATACAATATGGTAACATTTAATAAAGTTGGATGAGAGATATAAAGGGACTCTGTACTATTTTGTAACTCTTATGTAAGTCTAAAATTAGCTAAAAAAACTGACACAAGAGACAAAGAAGATTATTATAAAATGATAAAGGGTTGATTTCATCAAAAGATTATAACAATGGTAAATATATAAGCTCTCAACTCTGAAGCACAAATATATAAACCAAGTATTAACAAAACTGATGGGAGAAATAGGAATACAATAATAGTATTAAATAGAAGACATCAGCACTCTCCTTTCAACAATGTATAGCTCAACCAATAGAAAATCAATAAGGAAATAGTGGAATTGAAAAACACTAGAGACTAAATGAATCTAACAGAGAGATACAGAACTTTACATCCAATAGTAACAGAATACACATTCTTCTCAAGTGCACATGAAACATTATCTAGGATAGAACATTTGTTAGGTTGAAAAGCAATTCTTAACAAATTTAAGAAGACTGAAATTGTATCAAATATATTTTCTGACTACAATGGTATGAAACTAAAAATTAATAATGGGAGGAAAATTTAAAAACTTACAAATATATAGAAATTAAACAACACACTCCTGAACAACCAGTGGGTTAAACAAAGAAATCAAAAAGAAATTAAAAAGAAACTTCAGATAAACAAAAATGGAAACACAACATACCAAAACTTATGAAGCGCATCAATAGTGGTAATAGTAGCAATAGTAGTTTTAAAAGGAAGTAGAGAGTGATAAATGTCCACATTAATAAAAATAAAGACATCAAAAAAAAAAAATCTAACTCTACACCGAGGAACTAGAACAAAAAGAACAAACTAAGCTCAAAGTTAGTCAAAGAAAGGAAATAATAAAGATTAGAGCAGAAATAAAAGAAATAAAGATGGAAAGACAATTGAAAAGGTCCATGAAACAGTGTTGGATTTTTGAAAAGATAAACAAAATGGACAAACCTTTAGTTAGACTAACCAAGAGAAAGAGAGAGAAAGAACTCAAATAAATAAAATTATAAGTGAAAGATCAGACATTGCAAATGATACCACAAATATACAAAGGATCATAAAAGACTACTAGAACAATTACATGCCAACAAAGTAGATAACGTAGTAGAAATAGACACATTTCTTTAAAAACATACAATCTTTCAAGACGGAATCTTAAAGAAATAGGAAATCTGAATATACCAATAATGAGTTAGGAGATTAAACAGTAATTAGAAACCTCCCAACAAAGAAAAGCCCAAGACTACATGGTGTAACTGGTGAGTTCTGTCAAACATTTCATGAAGAACTAGCACCAAACCTTCTCAAACTTTTTCACAAAATTCAAGATGAAAGAACACTTCTAAGCTCATTTTACAAAGTCAGCATTACCCTCATATCAAAGCCAGATAACAACAAAACAAAAGAAGAAACTCGCAGGCCAGTATTTTTGATAAGCACAGGTGCAAAAATCCTCAAACAAACAAACAAACAAAATAGCATACTGATTTCAACAGCTCATCAAAAGTATCATACACCATGACCAAGTGTTATTTATCCCTTGGGTGAAAGGATGGGTCAACATATGCAAATCAATAAGTGTGATACACCACATCAACAGAATGAATGATAAAAAATATGATTGATCTCAATAGATTCAGAAAAATAACACTTGACATAATTCAACATTCTTTTATGATAATAACTCTTAAGAAATTAGGTATCGGCCGGGCACGGTGGCTCAAGCCTGTAATCCCAGCACTTTGGGAGGCCGAGACGGGCGGATCACGAGGTCAGCAGATCGAGACCATCCTGGCTAACACGGTGAAACCCCGTCTCTACTAAAAAATACAAAAAAATAGCCGGGCGAGGTGGCGGGCGCCTGTAGTCCCAGCTACACGGGAGGCTGAGGCAGGAGAATGGCGTAAACCCGGGAGGCGGAGCTTGCAGTGAGCTGAGATCAGGCCACTGCACTCCAGCCTGGGCGACAGAGCCAGACGCCGTCTCAAAAAAAAAAAAAAAAAAAAAAAAAATTTTAGGTATCAAAGGAATATACTTCAATGTAATAAAGACTATATATGTCAAGCCCACAGCTAACATCATACTCAATGACAAAAAGGTGGAATTTTTCCTCTAAGATGAGGAACAAGACAAGCGTGCCCACTTGTGTCACTTCTATTCAACACAGAACTGGAAGTTCTAATCCAAGCAAGCAGTCAGAAAAAAAAAAAAAAAAAGAAAGAAAAGAAAAAGAAAAAGAAAAAAAGAAATAACCAGCATCCAAATTGGAAAGAAGTAAAATTGTGTTTTTTTGCAGATGACATGATTTTATATAAGTAAAACCTTAAAGTATCTACTGTAAAGCTATTATAACTAATAAATTCAGTAAAGTTTCAGTATACAAAATCAACATACAAAAATCAGTTGCATTTATATGCAGCAACAGTAAACTATCTGAAAAATAAATGAAGAAAAAATCCCATTTAAAGTGGAATAAAAAAGAATAAAATATTTAGGAATAAATTTAACTGTACACCGAAAACCATAAAACATTGACAAAAGACACTGAAGACACAAATAAATGAAAAGAAATCCTGTGTTCACAAATTGGAAGATTTAATATTTTTAAAGTGTCAATACTACTCAAAGCAATCTGCAAATTTAATACAATTCCTATTAAAATTCCAGTGACACTATTCACCAAAATAATAAAAAAAAAATCCTACAATTTGTATGGAGCCACAAAAGACCCCAAATAGCCAGAATTAAGTGAAAAAAAAAAAAAAAAAAAGAAGCAAGAGGAATCAAGATGGAAGCATCACATGTCTTGGTTTCAAACTATATTATAGTAATCAAAACATTATGGCACTATCATAAAAACAGGCACATAGGCCAATGGAACAGAACAGAAAACCCAGAAATGAGTCCATATATACACATGGTTAAATAGTCTTTGAGAGGGGCACAAAAAAATACGTAATGGGGATAGAGTTCTCTCTTCAATAAATGGTGATGGGAAAACTGGCTATATAAATGCAGAAGAATGAAATTGTGTCTTTATTGTATTAACAAAACTTAAAATGAATTAAAGACTTAAATGTAAAAACTGAAACAGTAAAACTTTTGAAAAAAAAAAAATAGCGAAAAACCTCCTGGACATTGGCCTTGGCAATGATTTTTAGGTATAACATCAAAAGCACAGGTAACATAAATAAGCAAAAATAAGCAACTGCGATGATATCAAACGGAAGTTTCTGTACAGCAAAGAAAACAATCAACAAAATTAAAAGGCAACCTATGGCATGGAAAAAAATATTTGCAAACCATATGTTTGATAAGGAGGTGTTACATTCTGAATGTGTGTCTCACTCAAATTCACATGTTGGAATCCTGACCTCCAAAGTGATGGTATTAGGATATGGAGCCTTTGGGAAATGATTAGGCCATGAGGGCAGATCCCTCATGAATGAAATTAATGCCTTCATAAAAGAGACCCCAGAGAAACCCTTAGCTCTTCTACCATGTGAGGACACTGCAAGAAGGTGCAGACTATGAGAAAGTGGGCCCTTACCAGACACTGAAATCTGCCTATACTTTGATCTTGGACTTCCTAGCCTATAGAACTATGATAAAAAAATTTTCACTTATCAATATGCTGTCCAGTTTATAATGCTTTGTTATAGCAGCCTGAACCAACAAATATAGGTATGAATATCCAAAATATAGAGGGAATTCATACAACTCAAATTTTTTTTCCAAAGAAGACATACAAATGGCTGACAGGTATATGAAAAAGTGCTAAACCTTCCTAATCATTAGGAAAATGCAAATCAAAACCATAATGAGGCTGGGTGTGGTGGCTCACACCTGTAATCCTAGCACTTTGAGAGGCCTAGGTGGGCGAATCACCTGAGGTCAGGAGTTTGAGACCAGCCTGACCAACATGTTGAAACCCTGTCTCTACTAAAAATACAAAAATTAGCCGGGCATGTTGGTGCACATCTATAATCCCAGCTACTTGGGAGGCTAAGGCAGGGGAATCACTTGAAACCAGGAGGTGGAGGTCACAGTGAGCTGAGATTGTGCCATTGCACCCATGTCTGGGTAACAGAATGAGACTGCCTCAAAAAAAAAAAAAAAAAGAAAAATATAAAACCATATTGAGCTATCACCTCATATATGTTAGAATGGTTATTATGAAAAAGATGAAAGATAAAAAGTTTTGGTGAGGATATGGAGAAAAGGAAACACTTGCATGCTTTTGATAGGAATGTAAATTAGTGTAACAGTTATTGACAACAGTTTGAGGGTCCTCAAAAACTTAAGAGCAGAACTACCTTATGATCCAGCAATCCCACTATTGGATCTATATCCAAAGAAAATAAAATCAATGTGTCAAAGAGATATTTGCACTCCCATGTTTATTGATGCACTATTTACAATAACCAAGGTATGGACTCAACCTAAGTGTCCAACAATGGATGAAGGAATAAAGAAAATATGACACACGCACACACACACGAGAATTGTTCAGCCATTAAAAAGAAGAGAATTCTATCATTTGTGACAACATGGATAAACCTGAAAGACATTATGGTAAATGAAATAGGCCAGACATAGGAAAAATACTATATAATCTCACTTATTTGTGGAATATAGAAAGTCTAACTCATAGGAGCAGAAAGTAGAATGATGTATTTCTGGGGCTGGTGTTGGGGGTTGGGGAGATATTGGTCAAAATGTATCAACTTTTCGTTATAAGATAAATCCATTCTGGGGTCTAATATACAGAATGGCAATTATAGTTAACACTTTTGTATACTTGAAATTTGCTACGAGAGTAGATCATAAGTGTTCTCATCACACATATACAAAAAAGGTAACTTTGTAAGGTGATAGACGTTTTAAGTAGTTTGATTGTGATAATCATTTCATGATCTATACATTTATCAAATCATCACAGTGTACACTTTAAATATATAAGTTTTTAAATTTGTTACTTACATCTTAAAGCTGGACAAAAAATAAAAAAGAAACTCAGCGCCTTAGGAGGGAGGAATATTTTCTATCTGTAAGAAAAAAACAAAATAGTCTTTCTTCTAAACAAAATCTGAGACAGTATTCAGGTGTTGTACTGATAAATTAACTTTTAATTAGAACAAAATTTACTACTCATGAGAAAAAGATAAGATAATCAAGGGCTTTTATAAAATAAAATCCATAATGCTGGGCATACAATTAAAAACTGCAAGATATGAAAAAACCCTAAGGCAACAACTGCTAATCAGAAGATGAAAAACTCAATAAAGGAGGCCCAGGGATGATGGAATCTTGAAAAACTGGTAAAATAAAAGAAAAATCAAAAGAAAACAAAACAAAAAACAAATAAGACAAGTGTAAAACAAATAGCAAAAGAGTTGGTTTACACCCAACCATATCAATAGTCACATTATATAGAAAAACTATAAACATGGGTGATAGAGATTATAAGATTGAGTAAATGAACAAGATTCAGCTATATTCTCTCTATAAGAAACCTACTTTGATTATGAAGACAAAAAGAGATTAAAGTAAAACATGATATCACTGGAGGTACACAAGTGGGAAGAGTGGAATAAGGACATTGGAAAATACTCTTCTTCATAAAAACAATGAGAACACTGGGAAATATTGCCAAAATCAACTTTTCCAAATAGTAGAAATTATTTATTCACTAATAAGAGAACCACAAAATACATGAAGCAAAACTAACATAACTGAAACAAAAAGTACACAGTTCCACAGTGATAGCTGGAGGCTTCAATACCCAACTTTCAACAATAGATTGAACAAACAGACAGAAAAGTAACAAAGAAGTAGAAGACTTGAACAATACTATAAATCAACTAGACCTAAGAGACATTTATAGAACATTTAACCCAATAACAGCAGAGTATACATTTTTCTCAAGTGTACCTTAAATATTTTCTACATAGACCATACGTTAAGTCAAAACAATTCTCAATGATTTTAAAAGGATGAAATTATACAAAGTATGTTCTGCAACCACAGTGGAAAAATAGTAGAAATCAACAACAGGAAATTTGGGAAATTTGCAATATGTGAGAATTAAGCAACACAATTCTAAATAACTAATGAGTCAGAGAAGAATCAGAAGGGATTTTTGAAATATTTTGAGAAAAAATAAAACCACAAGCAAAAGAAAACTTAGGGGATATAGCAGAAGCAGAAGAAAAACTTGTAGCTGTAATGCCTATATTGAAAAAGAAGAAAGGTCTTTAATGAATAACTTTATCTCCCCCTTCAAAGAAAACTAGAAAATGAGCCAACTAAATCCAAAGTAAGCAAAAATAAAGAAATAACAAAATTAATCACAGTGAATAAATTTAAGAATAGAAAAACAATAGAGGAAATCAAACAATAAAAGGTTTTTTTGAAAGATGTTAACATCGATAACTTTAACTAGACTAGCTAGAATAAAGTGTGAAGTCACCTATTACTAATCATGTGAATAAATGGGAGGACTAAGGGGAGCAGAAAAGGTAACCACTGGGTACTGGGCTTTATATCTGGGTAATGAAATAATCCGTACAACAAATCCAAACCCTAGTGACATGAGTTTACCAATATAACAAACCTTCACATGTACCAATGAACCCAAAATAAAAGTTAAAAAGGAAAAAAAAAAAGAGGGGAAATGACAAATAAAGTGTATTATAACAGGATATGTTAAATAATTGCATGCCAAATAATTTTGAAATCTATATGAAATGGAAAAATTCCTAGAAACATACAAACCACCAAGACTGACTCACAAATACAAACAAAATATGAAAATACCTATAAGTAAAGAGGTTCCATTTGTCATTAAAAAAAAAAAAAACAAAAAACTTTCCACTAAGTAAAGCCCAAGTTCAGATGGCATCTTTTTTTTTTTTTTTTTGAGACGGAGTCTCGCTCTGTCTCCCAGGCTGGAGTGCAGTGGCCGGATCTCAGCTCACTGCAAGCTCCGCCTCCCGGGTTCACGCCATTCTCCGGCCTCAGTCTCCCGAGTAGCTGGGACTACAGGCGCCCGCCACCTCACCCGGCTATTTTTTGTATTTCTTAGTAGAGACGGGGTTTCACCGTGTTAGCCAGGATGGTCTCGATCTCCTGACCTCGTGATCCGCCCATCTCGGCCTCCCAAAGTGCTGGGATTACAGGCTTGAGCCACCGCGCCCGGCCTCAGATGGCATCTTTGGCAAAATTTATCAAATGTCTAAAGAAGAATCAATATCGAGGGGGCACCCAAGATGACCAATTAGGAATAGCTCCAGCCTCCAGCTAGAGCGTCAGTGACACCGAAGACGGGTGATTTCTGCATTTTCAACTGAGGTACCAGGTTCATCTCACTGGGGCGTTTCAGACAGTCATTGCTGATCAGCGGGTGCAGCCCACTGAAGAAGGCTGAGCTGAGGCAGGGGGAGGAATCGCCTCACCTGGGAAGTGGAAGGGGGAAGGGAATTCCTTTTCCTAGCCAAGGGAAACTGAGACAAACAACACCTGGAAAATCAGGTAACTCTCACCCTAATACTGTGCTTTACCAAGAGTCTTAGCAAATGGCACACCAGGAGATTATATCCCACACCTGAGCTGGAGGGTCCCATGCCCACGAAGCCTCCCTCATTGCTAGCAAAGCTGTCTGAGATCTAACTGCAAGGTGGCAGCGAGGCAGGGGGAGGGGTGCCTGCCATTGCTGAGGCTTAAGTAGGTAAACAAAACTGCTGGGAAACTCGAATTGGATGGAGTCCAACACAGCTCAAGGGGGCCTGCCTGCCTTTGTAGACTCCACCTCTGTGGACAGGGCATACATAGCTAAACAAAAAGCAGCAGAAACCTCTGCAGATGTAAATGTCCCTGTCTGACAGCTTTGAAGAGAGCAGTAGTTCTCCCAGCATGGAGGTTGGGATCTGAGAATGGACAGACTGCCTGCTCAAGTGGGTCTGTGACCTCTGAATAGCCTAACTGGGGACATCCACCACTAGGTGCAGACTGACACTTCACACCTCACACAACTGGGTACACCCCTGAGATGAAGCTTCCAGAGCAAGAATCAGACAGCAACATTCGCTGTTCAGCAATACCCTATCTTCTGCAGCCTCCGCTGCTGATACCCAGGCAAACAGGGTCTGGAGTGGACCTCAAGCAAACTCCAACAGACTTGCACCTGAGGGTCCTGACTGTTAGAAGGAAAACTAACAAACAGAAAGGACACCCACACCAAAACCCCATCAATACGTCACCATCATCAAAGACCAAAGGCAGATAAAACCACAAAGATGGGGAAAAAGCAGTGCAGAAAAGCTGAAAATTCAAAAAATCAGGGTGCATCACCCCCTCCAAAGGAACACAGCGCATCACCAGCAACAGAACAAAGCTGGACGGAGAATGACTTTGACGAGTTGAGAGAAGAAGGCTTCAGTTGATCAAACTTCTCAGAGCTAAAGGAGGAACTATGTAACCAGCGCAAAGAAACCACAAACCTTGAAAAAAGAATAGATGAATGTATAACTAGAATAATCAATGCAGAGAAGACCATAAAAGAACTGATAGAGATGAAAACCATGACACGAGAACTACATGACAAATGCACAAGATTCAGTAACCGATTCGATCAACTGGAAGAAAGAGTATCAGTGATTGAAAATCAAAGGAATGAAATGAAGCGAGAAGAGAAGTCTAGAGAAAAAAGAGTAAAAAGAAATGAACAAAGCCTCCAAGAAATATGGGATTATGTGAAAAGACCAACTCTACATCTGATTGGTGTGCCTGAAAGTGACAGGGAAAATGGAACCAAGTTGGAAAACACTCTGCAGGATATCATCCAGGAGAATTTCCCCAACCTAGTAAGACAGGCCAACATTCAAATTCAGGAAATACAGGGAATGCCACAAAGATACTCCTCAAGAAGAGCAACTCCAAGACAAATAATTATTAGATTCACCAAAGTTGAAATTAAGGAAAAAATGTTAAGGGCAGCCAGAGAGAAAGGTCAGGTTACCCATAAAGGGAAGCCCATCAGAATAATAGCAGATCTCTTGGCAGAAACTCTCCAAGCCAGAACAGAGTGGGGGCCAATATTCAACATTCTTAAAGAAAAAAAGTTTCAACCCAGAATTTCAAATCCAGCCAAACTAAGTTTCATAAGTGAAGGAGAAATAAAATCCTTTACAGACAAGCAAAAGCTTAGAGATTTTGTCACCACCAGGCCTGCCCTATAAGAGATCCTAAAGGAAGCACTAAACATGGATAGGAACATCTGGTACTAGCCATTGCAAAACCATGCCAAAATGTAAAGTCCATCGATGCTAGGAAGAAACTGCATCAACTAACGAGCAAAATAACCAGCTAATATCGTAATGACAGGATCAAATTCACACATAACAATATTAACCTTAAATGTTAATGGACTAAATGGTCCAATTAAAAGACACAGACTGGCAAATTGGATAAAGAGTCAAGACCCATCAGTTTGCTGTATTCAGGAGATCCATCTCACATGCAGAGACACACATAGGCTCAAAATAAAGGGATGGAGGAAGATCTACCAAGCAAATGGAAAACAAAAAAAAAGCAGGGGTTGCAACCCTAGTCTCTGATAAAACAGACTTTAAACCATCAAAGGTCAAAAGAGACAAAGAAGGTCATTATATAATGGTAAAGGGATCAATTCATCAGGAAGAGCTAACTATCCTAAATATATATGCACCCAATACAGGAGCACCCAGATTCATAAAGCAGGTCCTTAGGGACTTACAAAGAGTCTTAGACTCCCATACAATAATAATGGAAGATTTTAACACCCCACTGTCAACATTAGACAGATCAACGAGACAGAAAGTTAACAAGGATATGCAGGAATTGAACTCAACTCTGCACCAAGCGGACCTAATAGACATCTACAGAACTCTCCACCCCAAATCAACAGAATATACATTCTTCTCAGCACCACACTGCACTAATTCCAAAATTGACCATATAATTGGAAGTAAAGCACTCCTCAGCAAATGTACAAGAACAGAAATTATAACAAACTGTATCTCAGACCACAGTGCAATCAAACTAGAACTCAGCACTAAGAAACTCAATCAAAACCGCTCAACTATGTGAAAACTGAACAAGCTGCTCCTGAATGACTACTGGGTACAAAACAAAATGAAGGCAGAAATAAAGATGTTCTTTGAAACCAATGAGAACAAAGATACAACATACCAGAATCTCTGGGACACATTTAAAGCGGTGTGTAGAGGAAAATTTATAGCACTAAATGCCCACAAGAGAAAGCAGGAAAGATCAAAACTTGACACCCTAACATCACAATTAAAAGAACTAGAGAAGCAAAAGCAAACACATTCCAAAGCTAGTAGAAGGCAAGAAATAACTAAGATCAGAGCAGAACTGAAGGAGATAGAGACACAAAAAACCCTTCAAAAAATCAATGAATCCAGGAGCTGGCTTTTTGAAAAGATCAACAAAATTGATAGATGGCTAGCAAGACTAATAAAGAAGAAAAGAGAAAAATAAAATAGACACAATAAAAAATGATAAAGGAGTATCACCGCCGACGCCACAGAAATACAAACTACCATCAGAGAATACTATAAACACCTCTGCGCAAATAAACTAGAAAATCTAGAAGAAATGGATAATTTCCTGGACACTTACACTCTCCCAAGACTAAACCAGGAAGAAGTAGAATCCCTGAATAGACCAATAGCAGGCTCTGAAATTGAGGCAATAATTAATAGCCTATCAACCAAAAAAAAGTCCAGGACCAGACGGATTCACAGCAGAATTCTACCAGAGGTACAAGGAGGAGCTGGTACCATTCCTTCTGAAATTATTCCAATCAATAGAAAAAGAGGGAATCCTCCCTAACTCATTTTATGAGGGCAACATCATCCTGATACCAAAGCCTGGCAGAGACACAACAAAAAAAAGAGAATTTTAGACCAATATCCCTGATGAACATCGATGCAAAAATCTTCAGTAAAATAGTGGCAAACTGAATCCAGCAACACATCAAAAAGCTTATCCACCATGATCAAGTGGGCTTCATCCCTGGGATGCAAGGCTGGTTCAACATACACAAATCAATAAACATAATCCAGCATATAAACAGAACCAAAGACAAAAACCACATGATTATCTCAATAGATGCAGAAAAGGCCTTTGACAAAATTCAACAGCCCTTCATGCTAAAATCTCTGAATAAATTTGATATTGATGGAATGTATCTCAAAATAATAAGAGCTATTTATGACAAACCCCCAGCCAATATCATACTGAATGGGCAAAAACTGGAAGCATTCCCTTTGAAAAATGGCACAAGACAGGCATGCCCTCTCTCACCACTCCTATTCAACATAGTGTTGGAAGTTCTGGCTAGGGCAGTCAGGCAAGAGAAGGAAATCAAGGGTATTCAGTTAGGAAAAGAAGAAGTCAAATTGTCCCTGTTTGCAGATGACATGATTGTATATTTAGAAAACCCCATCATCTCAGCCCAAAATCTCCTTAAGCTGATAAGCAATATCAACAAAGTCTTAGGATACAAAATCAATGTGCAAAAATCACAAGCATTCTTATACACCAGTAACAGACAAACAGAGAGCGAAATCATGAATGAACTCCCATTCACAATTGCTTCAAAGAGAATAAAATACCTAGGAATCCAACTTACAAGGGATGTAAAGGACCTCTTCAAGGAGAACTAAAAACCACTGCTCAGTGAAATAAAAGATGACACAAACAAATGGAAGAACATACCATGCTCATGGATAGGAAGAATCAATATCATGAAAATGGCCATACTGCCCAAGGTAATTTATAGATTCAATGCCATCCCCATCAAGCTACCAATGAGTTTCTTCACAGAATTGGAAAAAACTGCTTTAAAGTTCATATGGAACCAAAAAAGAGCCCGCATCTCCAAGACAATCCTAAGTCAAAAGAACAAAGCTGGAGGCATCACGCTACCTGACTTCAAACTATACTACAAGGCTACAGTAACCAAAACAGCATGGTACTGGTACCAAAACAGAGATATAGACCAATGGAACAGAACAGAGTCCTCAGAAATAATACCACACATCTACAGCCATCGGATCTTTGACAAACCTGACAAAAACAAGAAATGGGAAAAGGATTCCCTATTTAATAAATGGTGCTGGGAAAATTGGCTAGCCATAAGTAGAAAGCTGAAACTGAATCCTTTCCTTATTCCTTATAGGAAAATTAATTCAAGATGGATTAGAGACTTAAATGTTAGATGTTAGACCTAAAACCATAAAAACCCTAGAAGAAAACCTAGGTAATACCATTCAGGACATAGGCATGGGCAAGGACTTCATGTCTAAAATGCCAAAAGCAACAGCAACAAAAGCCAAAATTGGCAAATGGGATCTAATTAAACTAAAGAGCTTCTGTACAGCAAAAGAAACTACCATCAGAGTGAACAGGCAACCTACAGAATGGGAGAAAATTTTTGCAATCTACTCATCTGACAAAGGGCTAATATCCAGAACCTACAAAGAACTCAAACAAATTTACAAGAAAAAAACAAAAAACCCCATCAAAAAGTGGGCAAAGGATATGAACAGACACTTCTCAAAAGAAGACATTTATGCAACCAGCAGACACATGAAAAAATGCTCATCATCACTGGCCATCAGAGAAATGCAAATCAAAACCACAATGAGATACCATCTCACACCAGTTAGAATGGTGATCATTAAAAAGTCAGGAAACAACAGGTGCTGGAGAGGATGTGGAGAAATAGGAACACTTTTACACTGTTGGTGGGACTGTAAACTAGTTCAACCATTGTGGAAAACAGTGTGGTGATTCCTCAAGGATCTAGAACTAGAAATACCATTTGACCCAGCCATCCCATTACTGGATATATACCCAAAGGATTATAAATCATGCTGCTGTAAAGACATATGCCCACCTATGTTTATTGCAGCACTCTTCGCAATAGCAAAGACTTGGAACCAACCCAAATGTCCATCAGTGACAGACTGGATAAAGAAAATGTGGCACATATACACCATGGAATACTATGCAGCCATTAAAAAGGATGAGTTTGTGTCCTTTGTAGGGACATGGATGCAGCTGGAAACCATCATTTTCAGCAAACTATCGCAAGAACAGAAAACCAAACACCGCATGTTCTCACTCATAGGTGGGAATTGAACAATGAGATCACTTGGACACAGGAAGGGAAATATCACACACCAGGGCCTATTGTGGGGCCCAAAACCTATGGGATGCAGCAAAAACAGCAAAAAGGGGGCACTTTATAGCTATAAGTGCCTACATCAAAAAAGAGGAAAAACATCAAATAAACAATCTAATAATGCATCTTAAAGAACTAAAATAAAGCAAGAACAAACCAAACCCAAAATTAGCAGAAGAAAAGAAATAATAAAGATCAAAGTAGAAATAAATGAAATTGAAATTAAAAAATAACAAGATCAATGAAACAAAAAGGAGTTTTTTAAAAATATTAGTCAATATTGACAAACCTTTAGCCAGACTAAGAAACAAAGAGAGGTGATCTGAATAAATAAAATCAATCATGAAAAAGAAGACATTACAACTGATAATGCAGCAATTCAAAGAATCATTAGTGGCCACTATGAGCAACTATTTGCCAGTAAATTGGAAAATCTGGAAGAAATGGACAAATTCTTAGACATATACAACCTACCAAGATTGAACCAGGAAGAAATCCAAAACCTGAACAAACCAATGACAAGTAACAAGATCAAAGCCATAATAAAAAAGTCTCTCAGTAAAGAAAACCCCAGGACTTGACGGCTTCACAGATAAATTCTACCAAACATTTAAAGAACTAATGCTAATCCTACTCAAACTATTCTGAAAAATAGAGGAGGAGGGAGTACTGTCATCCTCATTCTACAATGCCAGTATTATTCTGATACCAAAAAACGACAGATACATCAAGACAATACAACTGGTTGGGCACAGTGACTCACACCTGTAATCCCAGATCTTTTGGAGGCCTCAGATCCCTTAAGGTCAGGAGTTCAATACCAGCCTGTCCAACATGACAAAACCTTGTCTTTACTATAAAAATTAGTCAGGTGTGGTGGTGTATGCCTGTCTTCCAAGCTACTCAGAAGGCTGAGGCAAGAGAGTCACTTAAACCTGGGAGGCAGAGGTTACAGTGAGCCGAGATCATGCCATTGCACTGCAGCCTGGGAGACAAGAGGGAAACTCCATCTCAAAATAATAATTAATAATAATAATAATAAAACTACAGGCCAATAGCAAAGCAAATTCAATAATACATTAGAAATATCATTGATCATGACCAAATGTGATTCATCCCAGGATGCAAGGATTGTTCAACATATGCAAATCAATCAGTGTGAAACACCATATCAACAGAATGAAGAACGAAAACAGTATGATCATTTGAATTGATGCTGAAAAAGCATTTGATAAAATTCAGCATCACTTCATGATAAAAACCCTGAAAAACTGGGGATAGAAGGAACATACCTCAACATAATAAAAGCCATATATGACAGACCCACAGCTAAGATCATACCGAATGGATAAAAACTGAAAGTCTTTCCTCTAAGGTCTGGAACATAACAAGGATGCCCACTGCCACCACTGTTATTCAACATAATACTGAAAGTCCATGCTAGAGCAATCAGACAAGAGAAAGATATAAAGGACTTCCAAATTGGAAAGAAATAAGTCAAATTATGCTTGTTAGCAGATGATATTATAGTACACGTGGAAAAACCTAAAGATTCCACAAGAGAACTATTAGAACACTGCTTGTTCTCATTCATAGGTGGGAATTGAATGATGAGATCACTTGGACACAGGGCGGGGAACATCACACACTGGGGCCTGTCGGGGAGTGGGGGACTCGGGGAGGGATAGCATTAGGATAAATACCTAATGTAAATGATGAGTTAATGGGTGCAGCAAACCAACGTGGCACATGTATACCTATGTATTAAATCTGCACGTTGAGCACATGTACCCTAGAACTTAAAGCATAATTTAAAAAAAAAAAAGAAGAATACAAAAAGTGATAACATCTGCTGAGTGACAATCCAAGAAAGATGGTGCCCTCATGTATTGCTGGTGGGAATGCAAGTAACACAGCCCTTTTGGAGCTCTATGGCTAGAGATTTTAACTTTCCAAAATACACATACATTTTAATATGTATCATAAGATTTTGGACTGTCCCGAAGAAATAACAGCACCAGTAGATTAAGTCATATTTATGCATGAGATATTGAATGCAAAGTTACTCCAGGGGCAAAAAGCTGGAAACAAAGTGAATGCCCATTAGTAGGCGGATGGCTCCATCAATCATGGTAGCACATTCCTGCTGTGGGTTATTATTCAGCCATTAAAGACAATGAATTGGTGGTACCAGGTTAGCCTATGGATTTCTACTAGGGACAGCTGAATGGGGAGAAATGCTGTAAGATAACATACAAGTCAATAGGAGACTGGAAAGGGACATCCACAATGTTTTTGACATGAGTCATCCTGGAAGCAAAAAGGAGGAGGAAGAGGAGAAGAAGGCAAGGAAGAAAAAAATAAATTATTATCTAAAAATTGTTTTAAATAAATAAGTTTTTCTAAAAAAAATAGCCACACAAAAAATATCCAGGAATTAACCAAAGAAGTGAAAAATCTCTATAATGAAAACTATAAAACACTGATGAAAAAAACTGAAGGGGACACCAAAAAATGGAAAAATATTCCACGTTCATGGATTGGAACAATCAGTATTGTTAATATGTCCATACTACCCAAAGCATCTACAGATTCAATTCAATCTCTATCAAAATACCAATGACATTCTTCCACAGAAATAGAAAAAAAAAAATTCTAAAATTTAGACAGAACCAATAAAGACCTGGAATAGCCAAAGCTAACCTAGAGGAATCACATTGCCTGACTTCAAATTATACTACAGACCTAAGGTAACCAAAACAGCATGGTACTGGCATAAAAACAGACATACAGACCAAGGGAACAGAATACAGAAACCAGAAACGAATCTACACAGCTACAGTGAACTCATTCTTCACAAAGATACCAAGGACGTACAATGGGGAAAAGACAGTTTCTTCAATAACTGGTGCTGGGAAAACTGGATATCCATATGCAGAATAATAAAACTAGACCCCTATGTATCACTATATACAAAAATCAAATCAAAATCGATTAAAGACTTAAATCTAAGATCTCAAAATATGAAACTACTGCCAGAAAACATTGGGGACAATATCCAGGACATTGGTCTGGGCAAAGATTTCTTAAGCAATACCCAACAAGCACACGTAACCAAAGCAAAAATGGACAAACAGGACCACATCAAGTTAAAAACCTTCTGCACAACAAAGGATACAATCAACAAAGTGAAGAAACAACCCACAGAGTGGGAGAAAATATTTGCAAACTACTCATCTAACAAGGCATTAATAAGCAGAATATATAAGGAACTGAAATAACTCTATAGGAAAAAGTCTAATAATCCAATCAAAAATGGGCAAAATATTTGAACAGACACTTGCCAAAAGAAGACACGCAAATGACAAACAAGCATACAAAAAAGTGCTCAACATAATTGCTCATCAGAGAAATGGAAATCGAAACTGCAATGAAATGTCATTTCACTCCCGTTAAAATGGCTTATATCCAAAAGACAGGCAATAACAAAGCTGGCAAGGATGTGGAGAAAAGGGAACCCTCATAACACTGTTGGTGGGAATGTAAATTAGTACAACCACTATGGAGAATAGTTTGGAGGTTCCTCAAAAAATTAAACATTGAATCACAAGGCCAGGAGATCGCGACCATCCTGGCTAACACAGTGAAACCCCGTCTCCACCAAAAATACAAAAAATTAGCCAGGTGTGGTGGCGGGTGCCTGTAGTGCCAGCTACTGGGGAGGCTGAGGCAGGAGAATGGCGTGAACCCGGGAGGCCGAGCTTGCAGTGAGCCGAAATTGCGCCACTGCACTCCAGCCTGGGCAACAGAACAAGACTCCGTCTCAAAAAACAAAAACAAAAACAAAAACAAAACAAAAAAAACTAAACATTGAGTTACCAAATGATCCAGCAATCCCACTGCCACGTATACACCCAAAAGAAAGGAAATCGATATATCAAAGAGATATCTTCTATGTTTGTTGCAGCATTGTTTATAATATTTAAGA